>NW_006962396.1:0-2641 GCF_000164805.1 Carlito syrichta
TTTGTGAGCTATTCTAGCAAATTACTTGAACCCAAAGAGGGAATCATGGCAACCCCAACTTGAAGCTCATTGTTCAGATATCCAGGAGGTCTGGACTTGCAACGGGTGCCTGGCATTGGGGGATGTCTTGGTTGGGGACAAAGTCCTCAACCTGAGGGATTTGACACTCTCTCCAGGTGGATAGTTTCAGCATTGAATTGGAGGACAAGTGTGTGAACAAAACCCCCACACATCTGGTCGCAGAACTCTTCTGTGTTGATGATTTTTGCAGTGTTAAGAGTTGAGGGAAGACACAGCTTGGGAGTTTTCCTAAAGGAGAAGTTGAGTGACTTTCTTTTGTAGTGTGCTTTGATGTAAAATTTTTCACTTTTACTGTATTAATACTTAGTTTTACTTTGTGTGTACTATGAGACATAGAAAAAAAATCTTATGGTGAAAATTTGATTGCATAACATTGAAAAAACCACACTCCATTTTGGTGTGATTCCCCTTTTCCATTGCATTTTTGATGTCTGAATTTACATCTTTTTATCTTGCTATCTCTTGACAATTTTTGTAGTTGTTATTATTATTTGCTTTATTCATGGATTCTCATAATATATACGTGTGTATGCAGGTGTTTGTGTATATATATGAGGGGGGACTCCAAAAAAACTCAGAATTTATGCAAATTTTGTATTTATTTTTACATGTATACACTACAGTCACCTTCAGAGTACTCTCCATTTGATGCAATACACCTAGCAAGATGCTTTTCCACTGCTCAAATCAGTTTTTGAACAGTCCATTTTGATGACTTTTAGTTTATGCTGTTTTGCTGTTTTTTGTTTCACCTCTTCCACATCTGCCAAACATTTTGTTTGAGAACTTTTTTTCCTTTAGGGAAACAAAAATGTTGCTCAGGGTGAAATCAGGTAAATAGGGAGGGTGGGCCATGGAGGTCATGCTGTTTTTGGTCAAAAACTGTTGAACACTTAGTGGTGTGTGCAGGTGAGCTGGTAAATTATCCATCATAAAATGGACAAATGCATTGAAAGAATCTCCAGAAAAAATTAACTCAAGCCTCTCACAACAATGCTAACTGGTACAAGGATGCTGATGGGTTCTCGAACACTTACCTAGTAGGGAAAGCCTCTCCTATAAGAGGCCCACCCCCCAAATAATAATTGCAGGTTGTTTGGATCATATATAATGTATATATATACACACATACATATAATATATATTATATGTATGTGTGTATACATAGTTTACAGGCCATTAATACAGTATTAGAATATTTTCAGTGTATCTGATACTTACCTTTACCAATAAGTTTTATACTTTGTATTATTTATTTTTCATTCTTTTCTTTCAGTTTGAAGACCTCCTTTAGTGTTTCTTGTAAGGCAGTCATGGTGCCAATGCATTCCTTTAACCTTTCTTTGTTTAGGAACATACTTTCTTTGTCTGGAAAAACTCTCCAGGTACTCACAATGTTGCCCATGAGCCATGATTTGGTGGAAAACCCAAATTTCCATTTCTAACTCACTTATTTTAGTGCAGAAGCCATGAATCGGGAGACTTTTCTGCATGTGGTAACTAGTTGGCTCTCATCTGTACACTTGACACTGCATCTCCTGTGCTTATAGGAACAAAACTGTTATGGAGGTGAGAGGGTAGCCTTTGTGTGGCTCATGGACATGTCTTTTCCTTGGTACCTTAGGGTTTATGTATTTTGAAGTTTTTGGCTAGTCCCACCCATTGGTGCTTTTCTGTTGATGTGAACAGCCGCCCAGTCCTATTATAAAAAATTCTTAGGTACCAAGCTACTCCCTTTTCTTGCTCCCCCAAAAGACTTGTCTTGGAAATCGTGCATTTCCATCACGGTATAGTTATGTGTCTCCATTTCATCTTTCTTCTGGGCATCTCCTAAAACGTTGGCGTGTTGGATGTTGATAGAGATAGTTGGAGAGCAGAAGGATGGATCTGCATCTCTTTCCTTCTCGTGTGCTGTGGCTTTCTGCCCAAGGGTGTTCCAGTTGACCTCTGAGGCATCTGGGACAATGTCGACCAAGAGACAAGGGGCAGGGGACATTGGTGTGGTGCTCAAGCCTCAGGATTACAAGACGAGAGCCTTGGCGTGTTGGAAGGTTGCAGCTCAGGTCATTTGAGAAAGTGTCTTGCAAGCACCAGAAGGTTTTCCCCTCCTCCAGAGACCTTGGAGACGCTGGCATCACATGGTCAGGACTACCACACTTTGCTAATAGTCACTGTGAAACCACTCACCATGGGTAAGTCCAGTGGTATTCCTGAGGGACATAAACTGACAAGCTGCTGTACCAATGGGGGCAACAGCAGAACAGGTAACTGTTGGTCTCAACAGCGTTTACCCCTACGAAGTCTCATGGGACTCAGGCGGACTGAACTCATAGTGGGTTGGGATGAGGTGATTTGATCCCTTCACCCTCACTCCACTTATGGACACACTGAAGACAGGAACATGCCACCTCTCCAGCTCTGCCTGGGGAGAACTGTGGCTTCACTGGAGCCTTGTAGACAGCATCTCTGTCACTGATTAAGTGAAGATAAAACTCCATTGCCCTGCCCTGCTGACTCTGGCTGGACACCAGAACTTTGCAACCTACAGCCAAGACAGTCA
>NW_006962397.1:0-341 GCF_000164805.1 Carlito syrichta
CTTAACTAGGTTATTTAACTAACTAGCCATCTTGCTAGCAGGCTTACATAACTGCATAGCAACCTAGTTAGCTAGTTGTATAGCCAGCTGACTTAACTAGTTAGCTACCTACATACATCGTCAGCTTGCCAGCTGACTTAACTACCAAGCTTTCTAGCTAACCGGTTGGCTAGCGAGCTGACTTAACTAGGTGACCCAACTAGCTAGCCAGCTAGCAAGCCAGCTGACTTAACTGGCTAGCTACACAGCTCAGCAGGTGGCTAGCCAGCTGACATAACTAACTGACTTACCTATCTGGCCAACTGATGTAACTAGCTGACTTAACTATCTAGCTCCCTAGC
>NW_006962398.1:0-321 GCF_000164805.1 Carlito syrichta
TCTGGTATGACAGGCGATGGTGTGTATCCTGGCCAAGCACTGGGAATCAACTGGATTCAGTAGGCTTTTCTCAGGTGCGTTCTTGGAGGCAGCAGACATTTCCTCACGTGATCTTGTGAGCTGCCCTCTAATTTCAGGGTTTTGGGGGCTTGCAGTCGCCCTCAGAGAGGGACCTGGGTGCATACAATCTAGTATCCCTTCAGATGAACAGTCATGCTCCCATCAGTGCCCACATACACAGAGAGTCTGTACTGTCATTTGCCTCCACGGAGATTCTTACAGCCCGACCTGTCAGCCACCATATTAAGCTCCACCATCTAA
>NW_006962399.1:0-329 GCF_000164805.1 Carlito syrichta
GTGTGCTCCAGCGATCCTCCCACCTCAGCCTCCAGATTGGCCTGAATGCCAGGCACCTCGATCTCAGACCCACTATTTGGATGGGTGCTAGATGGGGTCTCCCTGTGTAGCCTGTGCTGGCCTTGGGCTCCAGCCATTCTCCAGCCTCAGTCTTCCAGAGCACTGAGATTCCAGGCGTGGGCCACCACACCAGGCCTTCTGGTTCATTTTCAATGAAGGAATGAGGCAGGGATTGGGGGCTCAGTCTCGTCATCCAGCACTTTTGGTGACTGAGGCCAGCGGCCAGCCTGAACCTGTGAGTCGTGATCCGAAGGGCAACTGGGCAAGAC
>NW_006962400.1:0-315 GCF_000164805.1 Carlito syrichta
TCATTAAACTGACAAACTTCTGCAAGCCCCAGAAATCATCAAGAGAGCAGGGAGACAGCTCACAGACTGGGAAAAAATATTTGCCAACTCCATGTCTGACAAAGGATGTCATGTCTAACATCAAGGATCTACAAGGAACTCAAATGTGTTGAAAAGAAAAAAAACAAAGAGCCCCATTACAAAGTGGGAGAAAGATATGAATAGACACTTCTCAAGAGAAGACATAAGAGCAACCAACAAACACATGAAAAACTGTTCAGCCTCACTAATCATCAAGGATATGTAAATTAAAACTACAGTGAGATACCACCTAAC
>NW_006962401.1:0-378 GCF_000164805.1 Carlito syrichta
GATTTGCTGGCTGACTTAACTAGCTAGCTGACTATCAAGTTTTCTATCTAGCTGACATAACTAACTAGAAAACAAGCTACCTAGTTTTCTAGCTTGCTGATTTCACTAGCTAGCTGAATACTTAGCTGAGTTCCTAGCAGACTTAACTAGCTAGCTGGCTATCTAGTTGACTTAATTAGCTGACTAGTTACTTTGCTGGAAAGCTGGCTAGCTAGCTGACTTAACAAGCTAGTTAACTGGTTGTCTACATGGCTAACCAGCTGGATTAACCAGCTAGCTACCTGGCTGGTTAGTTGGCTAGGCAGACGGCTAGCTAGCTAGTGGGCTGACCAGGTGGTTAGCCAGCGAGCTTAATCAGCCATCCGGCTGGCTGGACAG
>NW_006962402.1:0-921 GCF_000164805.1 Carlito syrichta
AAAATCAATATTTGTTTTATTTTTAACTAGCTATTAAAAAGAGACTCTTAAATCCTGAGTTCTTGACTAGAAAAGCCATATATCTATTACCCCTACATGGGTGAATCCCAAGATACCTCTATGACTATGCTTAATGTGTTCGCTGAGCCAAAAATGGAGAGCTGAGCAGGTTGTGCTTGAGATGCACAAATTAAGTAAATTAAGTATGTGTCAGAAGCCTGTGCACCCAAGCCTTTCCAAGGAGTGGGAGTGGGAAAGCAAGGACAGCTGTGTCTTTGTGGTGCTCCCAAGAGAGAGTACAAAATGGGCACTCTGAAAACACATCTGCAGAGTCCAGAGAAGAGGCGAGGGCTGGCTACTTGGGGTAGCAGCTAGCCAAGAAAAATGCTGCTCTCTCAGAAAACATGCAAAAGCAAAATGTTGAAGTGGGAGCTGGAGTTAAAATTCTGGATGGAGCTCTTGTTAGTTTGCCCAGCTCAATGAGTTTTTCTCATCCCTTTACCAGGTACAACAACCAGACACAACCAAGGCAAAGACCAAAACCGAAGCTGTCATGCAGTCTAAGGCATGAAAATGCATAAATACCTCCATCACTGAATTTAAAAATGCAGGTCTTTTACCATCTATATTTGGGCTAAAATCAGCTCCTGGCTTAGCTGAAATGGTAATTTAGTCTCTGTGCTGTGAATTGAAGTCTCACCAGAAGACCTCTTCTGCAAAATAATATTGTCATATTATTTCTCACTACAGCATAGACAAAAATATTAATTCTAAACAGTTATGAAAAACAACCTTCATAAGTTTCTATTTCAAGTACAAATACTCCTGGGTATAGTGAAGAAAAATCAAATGCACCGAAAGGCAAAAAACAAACAGCACCTTTAAAAAGTGGGCAAAAGGCATGAATAGACACTTCTCAAA
>NW_006962403.1:0-2714 GCF_000164805.1 Carlito syrichta
CCACAGTTCTCCCCAGGCAGAGCTGGAGAGGTGGCATGCTCCTGTCTTCAGTGTGTCCATAAGTGGAGTGAGGGTGAAGGGATCAAATCACCTCATCCCAACCCACTATGAGTTCAGTCTGCCTGAGTCCCATGAGGCTTCGTAGGGGTAAATGCTGTTAAGGCTGACAGTTACCTGTTCTGCTATTGCCCCCATTGGTACAGCAGCTCGTCAGTTTATGTCCCTCAGGAATACCACTGGACTTACCCATGGTGAGTGGTTTCACAGTGACTATTAGCAAAGTGTGGTAGTCCTGACCATGTGATGCCAGCGTCTCCAAGGTCTCTGGAGGAGGGGAAAACCTTCTGGTGCTTGCAAGACACTTTCTCAAATGACCTGAGCTGCAACCTTCCAACACGCCAAGGCTCTCGTCTTGTAATCCTGAGGCTTGAGCACCACACCAATGTCCCCTGCCCCTTGTCTCTTGGTCGACATTGTCCCAGATGCCTCAGAGGTCAACTGGAACACCCTTGGGCAGAAAGCCACAGCACACGAGAAGGAAAGAGATGCAGATCCATCCTTCTGCTCTCCAACTATCTCTATCAACATCCAACACGCCAACGTTTTAGGAGATGCCCAGAAGAAAGATGAAATGGAGACACATAACTATACCGTGATGGAAATGCACGATTTCCAAGACAAGTCTTTTGGGGGAGCAAGAAAAGGGAGTAGCTTGGTACCTAAGAATTTTTTATAATAGGACTGGGCGGCTGTTCACATCAACAGAAAAGCACCAATGGGTGGGACTAGCCAAAAACTTCAAAATACATAAACCCTAAGGTACCAAGGAAAAGACATGTCCATGAGCCACACAAAGGCTACCCTCTCACCTCCATAACAGTTTTGTTCCTATAAGCACAGGAGATGCAGTGTCAAGTGTACAGATGAGAGCCAACTAGTTACCACATGCAGAAAAGTCTCCCGATTCATGGCTTCTGCACTAAAATAAGTGAGTTAGAAATGGAAATTTGGGTTTTCCACCAAATCATGGCTCATGGGCAACATTGTGAGTACCTGGAGAGTTTTTCCAGACAAAGAAAGTATGTTCCTAAACAAAGAAAGGTTAAAGGAATGCATTGGCACCATGACTGCCTTACAAGAAACACTAAAGGAGGTCTTCAAACTGAAAGAAAAGAATGAAAAATAAATAATACAAAGTATAAAACTTATTGGTAAAGGTAAGTATCAGATACACTGAAAATATTCTAATACTGTATTAATGGCCTGTAAACTATGTATACACACATACATATAATATATATTATATGTATGTGTGTATATATATACATTATATATGATCCAAACAACCTGCAATTATTATTTGGGGGGTGGGCCTCTTATAGGAGAGGCTTTCCCTACTAGGTAAGTGTTCGAGAACCCATCAGCATCCTTGTACCAGTTAGCATTGTTGTGAGAGGCTTGAGTTAATTTTTTCTGGAGATTCTTTCAATGCATTTGTCCATTTTATGATGGATAATTTACCAGCTCACCTGCACACACCACTAAGTGTTCAACAGTTTTTGACCAAAAACAGCATGACCTCCATGGCCCACCCTCCCTATTTACCTGATTTCACCCTGAGCAACATTTTTGTTTCCCTAAAGGAAAAAAAGTTCTCAAACAAAATGTTTGGCAGATGTGGAAGAGGTGAAACAAAAAACAGCAAAACAGCATAAACTAAAAGTCATCAAAATGGACTGTTCAAAAACTGATTTGAGCAGTGGAAAAGCATCTTGATAGGTGTATTGCATCAAATGGAGAGTACTCTGAAGGTGACTGTAGTGTATACATGTAAAAATAAATACAAAATTTGCATAAATTCTGAGTTTTTTTGGAGTCCCCCCTCATATATATACACAAACACCTGCATACACACGTATATATTATGAGAATCCATGAATAAAGCAAATAATAATAACAACTACAAAAATTGTCAAGAGATAGCAAGATAAAAAGATGTAAATTCAGACATCAAAAATGCAATGGAAAAGGGGAATCACACCAAAATGGAGTGTGGTTTTTTCAATGTTATGCAATCAAATTTTCACCATAAGATTTTTTTTCTATGTCTCATAGTACACACAAAGTAAAACTAAGTATTAATACAGTAAAAGTGAAAAATTTTACATCAAAGCACACTACAAAAGAAAGTCACTCAACTTCTCCTTTAGGAAAACTCCCAAGCTGTGTCTTCCCTCAACTCTTAACACTGCAAAAATCATCAACACAGAAGAGTTCTGCAACCAGATGTGTGGGGGTTTTGTTCACACACTTGTCCTCCAATTCAATGCTGAAACTATCCACCTGGAGAGAGTGTCAAATCCCTCAGGTTGAGGACTTTGTCCCCAACCAAGACATCCCCCAATGCCAGGCACCCGTTGCAAGTCCAGACCTCCTGGATATCTGAACAATGAGCTTCAAGTTGGGGTTGCCATGATTCCCTCTTTGGGTTCAAGTAATTTGCTAGAATAGCTCACAAAACTCAGGAAAACACATTCCCATATTTACTGGTTTATTATCATGGCTATTGCAAAGGATACAGAGGAAGAGATTTCTAGGGGGAGGCATGGAGGAAGGGACCCTGAGCTTCCATGCCCTTTCTGGGCATACCACTCTCCAGAAACTTTCCTGTGTTCACCTATCCGGAAGATTTCCAAACCCAGTTCTCTGGGGTG
>NW_006962404.1:0-812 GCF_000164805.1 Carlito syrichta
TGCATTTTCTCACTATTTCCCATGCTGGACAGGATGGTAGGATTGATAGATTGAGGGAAGTTGTCAGTTTGCCATCAATACACAAGAAGATTTACCTCTGAGATTTGGGTCATGTTCTTTAATTTTCCCAAATATTTTTTGTCTTTTTTGGAGGGAAGGGGAAAATTCAGTGAGGTATTTCTATTTGTAATTCATTATCAAGTTCACGGAACTAATTCTCCAGAAAACAAACAAACAAACAAAACAAGACAAACACACACACACACACACACACACACACACATACAAAACACTTGGTCTACTATGTTCTTTCTTTCTGCTCATAAAGCATATTGTGTATCAGTGTTCTATTGTAGAAAATACTGCATTCACATGAAATTCTAGGATATAAAGAGTACCTCATATATAATATACATTAAAACATAGTTATATTGGTAACTATGCATTGAAGTAGTAAATATTTTAAAATAAATTTAACCCCATTTTTGTGCTACAATAGAAAAGGACAAAATGTTTTTGATCACACTAAATAAAAAAGATGGGCCCCTTGATTAAGCACTCGCAGAATACAATTTCAGAAATCTCCCAGTTATGAATGCAGATATGTTTTGCTTGGATTATACAGTGTTTTATAGTTACTGACCTTCCCTTCCTCTCTCATATCAAGTGCAGGTCATGGTCAACCATGTTTTATTGGCCAAATGAGAAGGAAGGGAAGAACCTGGGCTGGATTCTTATTGTCCTCCAGAGAAGATTCTTCTGTACTGACTTCAAACATGGGCAGATAATTGGTCTTAAGTGGGACAAGTGGA
>NW_006962405.1:0-920 GCF_000164805.1 Carlito syrichta
TTTTAAAAATTTTAAATATACTATATACCTGAAAAAATACTGAATTATTTGCCTAAATATAAAAGACTGTTATTAATTTAAAAATTAGTGGGTACAAATACTATTCCCTGAATGAATTAGAATTTCCAGATTGTTGACAGTTGGTCATGAACCACACACACACACAAGTATCTGAAAGTGAATGATAAACCTATTTAAGTCTACATCTGAAACTATCAATAGGTAGTTCAGTTTAACAATATTTTCCAGGAACTCAACACTTGTGATCCTTACAGCTTATTTCCAGTCAGCCTGGAAGGGGATAGGCTCCAAGGGGCAAACTCTACTACTGCATACAGGACCTGGTTGGGCAGGTTGTCTGAGAACACCTGAGGCCAATGATGGCTGTACCTTGACATTCAGATTACAGGTTGCCTGAGGTCAAGACGGGAGCCAGGTGGGACAAATTGCTATGGCAACCTCTAACTCCCCTTGTAAACTCTTCTGTGCTTGCTTTGCACATCAGTATTATGCCAGTGCCTGGGACTCAATCCTGATCCCCACTGAGATAGTCAAGACTGCACACTTGTGGAGTGCTTCAGCTCTTTTCCATTGTACTCTCATAAAAGGCTCAAAACAGAAAGAGAACTTGGAAAATCCCAAGAACCCTGCCCTCGACCTAGGCTGACTGGGTAATTCCTTAGAGCAATACTCACCAAGGAGAAAGCCCATGGTCACTAGGGCAGCTGACTTTCTCCCACAAGTGCCACCACCTGGCCACAGGTCAATATAACAGCCCACCATATCAGATATAATACGTCAGCTTTGGGGAATGCCTGACCCTAACCCTAGCTAAAATCACTTTTCTAGTTACTCCAACCACTCAGAACACATGAGCCAGTGTAAGTACCCAGCACAGGGCAATCATAGCTGGCAATTGA
>NW_006962406.1:0-814 GCF_000164805.1 Carlito syrichta
GGAGTACGTAGAATGGCCCTTGTGTTGTTGGGTTTTTTTTCCTATTCACTCTAGTTCAGATGACTGATCCTTGACTTGGCCTCTGAGGCCTGATGATTATCTTTCTGCTCCCTCCAACTGAATCCAGTTTTGGTTCCCTTGCCTTTAGTTCAGTGGTGGTTGCATGGTACAGGTCTGTGTGTTCTGTGGACAGTGTACACCCTGGGGTGAGTGGATGATGCATAAGTAATGTTATGCAGTTTCAGTTTCCTTGAACCCATCAGTGGTGGCACAGAAAACCAGATGTAAACATGAGCTGTTTTGTCCTCAAGAAGCAAGCAATATTTTGGATTCTGCCAATCATCACATCCTCCTGCCTGTAAGTAAGAAGTAAGCATATGGCTGTTGAAACCTAAGGGGAAATCTTAAGAGTGAGACAGCACTTCTTGAGAAACATTACTCACTCCTAGTGACAGACATACCTCCATAATGGCCTCTGTCCCTGCCTCTTCCTCCCACCAAGAGTGGAATGACTAAAGTTAAGATTAAAAATACAAAATGCGGAGACGGGGCAAGATGGCGACGGCATAGGTGAACTTGTGAGATTCTCTGAACGTGAGTTCCCCAAAAAGGCTATCACTTCGCTACCCCCATCCCCCAGCCCACCACCAACCGCGCTGGGGGCAGGCCCGGGAACTTCAGTCCCACGCAAGGCCAGATATTGCGCCCCCGCCCCACTGCTGCCGTTCTACTCGTGTGTGGAAGTCTCCGGTCCCAGCCCCTCCAGATCCCTCCCCGGCTGCATTGTCTCCAGCCCGGGCACCCGGCATCAAGC
>NW_006962407.1:0-655 GCF_000164805.1 Carlito syrichta
GATTTTTATTAGGAATGCATTAAACCTGTGTATCAATTTGAGAAGAGTTGACATCTTTCCAATCCATGAAATAGTACGTCTCTCCATTGATTTAGATCTCATTTAATTTCTTTATAATCAGTGTCTTATAGTTTTCAGCAGAAATTCCCTCTGCATGTTTTGTTACTGGTATACATATTTCTTTTATCCTCTAAGCAATTTTATGTACTCATTATATTTATTGCTAGAGTATAATAATAGAATTAATTTTGTATGCTTATTTTGTAATCTGAAACTTTGCTGAACTCATTTATTAGATTTAAGAGCTTTTTGGTAAATATCTTGGGATTTTCTACAAAAGCAATTATTATGCCATCTGTAAATAAGGATAGTTTTATTTCTTCCATTTTCATCTGCATGACTTTCTTTCTTTCTTTCTTTCTTTCTTTATTTATTTTGAGTTGGAGCCTCACTCTGTCACCCAGACTGGAGTGCAGTGGCCGCTCCTGGCCACCGCAGCCTCGACCTGCTGGGCTCCGGCAATCCTTCCACCTCAGCCTTCCAAGTAGCCAGAATTACAGGCATGCACTACCATGCCCGGCTGATTTTTTTATTTATTGTGGAGATGAGGTCTCGCTGCCCAGGCGGGTCTCGAACCCGCAGGTTCAAGCAATCC
>NW_006962408.1:0-705 GCF_000164805.1 Carlito syrichta
GTGTAAGGAGGTTTTTGACAGATTCTCTTGGGTTTTCAAGGTACACGATCATGTCATCTGCAAAGAGAGATAATTTGATCTCCTCTTATCCTATTTGGATACCCCTGATTGCCTTCTCTTCTCTGATTGCTCTACCCAGTACTTCCAGTACTATATTGAACAGGAGGGGTGAGAGTGGGTATCCTTGTCTTGTTCCAGTTTTCAGAGGAAATGGTTCCAATTTTTGTCCGTTTAGGAGTATGCTGACTGGGGGTTTCTCATAGATGGCTTTTACTACTTTGATGTATGTTCCCCGTATGACTAGATGTTCAAGGGTTTTTATCAAGAAGTGGTGCTGTATTTTAGCAAAAGCTTTTTCTGCATCTAATAATATAATCATGTGTTTTTTTTGACATCTGTGGATGTATTTAATTACATTTATGGTTTTACGAATGTTGAACTAGGCTTGCATCCCAGGGATGAAGCCTACTTGGTCATGATGGATGATTTTTTAGATGTGTTGTTGAATACGGTTTACTAGGATCTTGTTGAGAATTTTAGCATCTATGTTCATCAAAGATATTGGCCTGTAGTTCTCTTTCTTTGTTGGATCTTAACCTGGCTTGGGTATCAGTGTGATTTTAGGTTCATAAAATGTTTTGAGGAGGGTTCCATCTTTCTCAATCTTGAAATACCTTCAGTAGTTTGGAATCAGCTCCTCCTTAA
>NW_006962409.1:0-709 GCF_000164805.1 Carlito syrichta
CAAATTCTTAAAAAAAAAACAAAAACTGCCAATGATAGAAATTCAGAGAAAAACATTTCTATTGCTGTGCTATTGCTTCTGAACTCTTGCTTCGAATTTTTCTTCAACAAATGATAAGCTGACCTTATGTTTTAGCCACTAAAAGTTTGAAAAATAAGCTTTATTATTTTAGGGAATGTTTTTGTTCTGATTTGGGGCAACCAGGAAGACAGAAATAAAGACAAGTGTGTTAAATCATTTAATTTTTTAAATCCTGTATCCTCTCACAACTCTTCCTGTTTCTTGGTGGAAGTTTGAAATGACATAAGTTGTTCATCATTATCCGTATGGCTTGTATTACATATACTCATCATGCAAATTTAAATTCACATTACATTCAAAACTGGAGAAAACCTGTGCTATGTGATTTATATAGTAGACAGATAAAGACACAAAAAGGAAAAGTTCTCATATTTCATTCCTGTGAAAACACTTTGCTTTGATAACATTGTATGGCAACATTTGATGTCATATTGCCATGATATAAAATAGGTTAGATAAGCCAGAAAGACTTTCTTTGGAGATGTGTGGAGAAGGTTTGTACTGGTGGATGCATACACAATGTTCTAGATATTTTCTAAAAAGCACTGGCATTATCTAAGTGACAAAGTCATCAAAATCTCTATGAATATCTTATAAAAACAAATAAAACTTCATATATATGATTCAT
>NW_006962410.1:0-763 GCF_000164805.1 Carlito syrichta
CAACTTGGCAAGGTCTCACCTCTACAATAAATCGAAATTAAAAATTAGCCAGGTGTGGTAGCATGCGCCTGCAGTTCCAGTTACTTGGAAGACTGAGATGGAAACATCACCTGATCCCAGCAAGTGGATGCTGCAGTTGCTGTGAGTGTGCCACTGCACTCCAGCCTGGGTGACACAGTGAGACTCCTATTGAAAATAAATTTAAAAAAATAAAAAAAAATACAACAGCATTTTTCTATTCTCTCTGAAGCCTAATCAGTAGTCCCTGGAATTAGACTTGATAAAGATAGGTTAAAGTCATAACTTTTTGAACAAATAGGGTAGAATCGATTCCAGTATTTCAATTTCAATTTCTATGAATATACTGACATGTTAAAACTACTTACTACTTTACATGCATTTCTGCCAGAATACAAAGATGGATAACCTTTAATCCAGTTTCCTCATAAGTGTGCTTATTCATTGACAAAATTAATATCCTGGTGAACTAAAAAGTAATTCTCACAAAATAAACGTTTAAAATGAGAAATACTGACAAAAGGAAAGCAAGGCAAATTGAGCAGTTAGATATTAGTGTAGAAAATTATGTACAAGAATCTTACTGCTGCATTTTTTTATAATCGTGAAACTAAAAATAATCTAAATTTCTATCAAGGAATGAACAGTTAAACGAGTAATAGAATAGAATGCACTCATTCTTTACAGTACATTTTAAAATAGTCGGTAAAATCATGTGCACTGATAAGAAAACTATATCAACAAT
>NW_006962411.1:0-849 GCF_000164805.1 Carlito syrichta
AGCCCTGAACACAAGTGCTTGAAGACTAGGATTTGCTTGAAGACTAAGTCAAGGTCCCTCCCATTATGATGGAAAAATTCTGAGGCTGATGTCATAAATGACAATTTGACATGCTTGTTTTTCTGATTTTACTTACCTCTTTTAATTTAAAAATTGGCCTTTTAGTCAATCTACAGATTCAATGAAATAACCATTAAGTTAACATCATTCTTGTCACACCTGGAAATTACAATAAAGTATTCATATGAAACCATAAAGAATCATGAATAGCCAATAGAATCTTATGACAAGAAACAAAGCAGGAGCTATTGCAGTTCCAGATTTCAAACTTTACTATATGTTTACAGTAATCAACACAGCCTGGTATTGGTACAAGAATAGGTCCATAGGCTAATGGATCAGGACAGAGAATGAAATCCTCAAATTCTCAACCAACTCATCTTTGAAAATCCTCCAAGACCCACTGGGTAATGGAGAATATATTCAGTAAATTGTGCCAGGAAAAGGCTGACAACATGCACAAGATTGGCACAGGACCCCGATCTATCACCATACACATTAATTCTAAATGGATCAAAGACCTAAACGTAAAACACCAAATTATAATAATCTTAGGAAACGCAGCAGAAACTATTAGGGAAACTAGAACCAGAAACTAATTCCTCTTCAGAGCCCTAAATACCCAAGTCTTAAGAAGTAAGTTCGACAAGTGGGATCTCATCAAATTAACATACTTCTTCAAAACAAAACAAACCATCAGAAGAACAGGTATACAGCCAACAGAATGGGAAAAACAATTCTCCACCTATTTACCTGTAAAAAGACTTAAAATCTAGGATCTACAAGAAA
>NW_006962412.1:0-657 GCF_000164805.1 Carlito syrichta
TCATTTTTCTTTTCTTTACTTTTTTACATTTTTTATTTTTATGTTTTAAAGATGGGGTCTCACTATGTTTCCCATGCTGGTCTCAAACACCTGAGCTCAAGTTGTCCTCTTGCTTAAACTAACCTCCCAAAATGAGGGGATTACAAGCAAAGTCACTACCCCTGGCTAGTTCAGCTTTCTTCACTCTTTTTTCGCTTTTGCTCCTCGGACTCAGCAACTACAAAGGACCGGTATTCAAGCTTCTGATTCTTTCTTCTGCATGTTTGAGTCTGTTATTGAATTTTCCTCATAAAATTTTCAATTCAGTTATTGTATTTTTCAGCTTCAGAATTTTGCTTGATCCATTTACATATATGCATATTCTTTTTGGTGATATTTTCATTTTGTTCATAGATAATTTTCCTGGTTTCCTGTAGCTCTTTGTCCATGTTTTCCTTTAGTCCTCTGAGCATATTTAGGAGAGTTGCTTTAAATACTTTGCGCAGGCTGGGTGCAGCGGCTCATGCTTATAACCCCATCATCTTGGGAGGCCGAGGTGAAAGTATCACCTGAGCCCAAGAGTTCAAGACCAGCCTGGGAAAGCTGGTGAGACCTCATCTCTAAAATGAATTTTAAAAATTAGCCAGGCATGGTGTCATGTGCCTGTGGTTCTAGCTA
>NW_006962413.1:0-718 GCF_000164805.1 Carlito syrichta
CAAAATACTAGGGGACTCAATGGAAATACTCTTTTCAAAATATAAATTGGGTTAAAATATAAAGGGAATGTGATTTCATATTTTCTTCAAATATATAAGGGAAACTTTTCTCTAAGGATTGCACATCTGTAACATTTACTGAAAAATAACAAGCAGGAAATACAGAGTGCACCAAGAAACAGTACACAAATTTTAATAATTGAAAAAGCTGTATTTAATTACGATACTGTTATATTTTCTAAAATTTTTAAGAATTTTTATGCATTCTGAATACCAATTAGGTACACTGAATCTCAAAGTTCATTTTTGTAAGAATGATATAGATCTGGAATCTTAACAAGTGTCAATTTAGGCAAAATAAAAGACTCAGAATTTATGTGAGAAACATTGTAGTTGTCAATTTTGAAGTCCGAATTATGCCATGTATTCCAACGCATTAAAGGGAAAAGGAGTTATCTTTGAAGTATTATTCAATTCTTAAAAAAATCAATCCCTGCATAATGAACATTTCTAGGTCCAACCATGAATTGTAACCATTTTTAAAGTAAAAAAAAATTAGAATAAACATATAAAGTCAGTTGCATGTTTTACAGCTTTCATTCATTTATTTAGTTAATTATTTATATTAATTTTTTTAAATGTGGGGTACAATTCAGAGTTAGATATACAAACATTGATTATGCAGGGTCCATCGTTGATGAGGTATGCCCCTCCCTTA
>NW_006962414.1:0-2778 GCF_000164805.1 Carlito syrichta
CCAGAATAAGGGCAAGATCTATGTGAATAAAATAACAGCAAATGGAGGTAACACAATAAACAATTTAGCCTGTGCCACAATACTTTGGAATTTAGGGGTTCATGGCATATAGCTCCCCCTCCTCTTCTGGCAGAATGACAGCAGCCACCGCAGCTCCCACTGTCATGGAAATGCTGAAGAAGGTGATTTTCCATCCTGCTGCCCCCAGCACTCTTTCCTTCCTTATCTCTACAGTTGACACTGTTGCCTCACCAGACACCGCAGCTCTGAGCACCACAGTCTTCCTCATGTCCCCTTTGAGCTACCCAGGCAATGAATAGAGCTGGGGAGGTTCTCTAGGACAGGATCGAGTGCCAGGTTTCCCAGGGACCTTGCTTTCAGTTTACAAGATAGCCATGGACAGAGTTTCCCAAGGTCAACACGTCCACCTCCTGTCCCCGTGTTTCAGGACAATCCACTAATTTTTGGTGAACGGCAACCCAAGACTCTGAAAAGGACTTACCCACATGTGTCCCAATCCTCTGGACCATGAAGAATCCTGGAAAGAAATATCCTGATGGATTATCCATCTCCTCACCAGCATGTCCTACCGTTTTCCCCAGCCAGACTCTTACTGGGCTAAGACTCAGCCTTCAACTCCCTCCCACGACCACAAGGCAGTAGGACTCTAAGCTGTGGGGACACTCATTCTGCAGGATATATCTCAACCCTAGCATCCCCTCGCTCCATTCCCTTCTAGGACTCACCAAGACACACCAGGCTAATGAACATGAGCAACACGGTGCTGCTTCTGCTGAAACAAGGCAGCAACCCAGCAAAATTAACCAGCGCACAGGATATCTTGGGAGAGCCCGCTCATGTAGTTTACTTATGGAACACAATACAAGAAGGTGATGCACAGACTATTATTACCCTCATGAGGCCATGGTGGATGTCCAGTCTGTGGAGAAATATGACTTTCCAGAGTTGTTACAATTAAAGCTGTTGCTTCACATCATTTGCTGTGGCCGAGCTCAAAACACAACTCTGATCCGATACCTCACACACAAAATGGTGAATTCTGGACTTACATGATTGCCTTGTAATGTATTTTTGTTATTTTTGTCTTAGGTTCAATGTTTTATTCATGATTAATTTACAAAATATCTAATAGGTCTTACTAACATGTGAGAGCAATTATTAAAAATAAATAATCCTAAGTTTTCATGTTGGCATTCTAGTATTGAGTCAGAACCACTTAAAATTATTTGAATTTCCAGTGGAAGGATTATGCAGTTATTTAGAATCATTACATTCTAATCATTTTTGCTAATAGTAAAAACACTTGTGAACTTTAGACCTTGTAGTGTTATCTAGAATTTGTCTTGTAACCTAAGAATCTAAAGATATGGGGCACAATTCAGGGTTAGGTATACAAACGTTGATTATGCAGGTACCCTTGTTGATGAGCTGTGTCCCTCCCACCCCTAGCTGTTTCCCTCAACTGCCAATCCCACTCCTTCTCCTCTGGCAGTTTTCCACGACTGCCAATCCCTTTCTTATAGTGTTATGATAATTGCTCAAGGTCCACTTATGAGTGACAATATATGGTACTCTGTTCTTTGTTTCTGTGATAGATCACTTAGTATGATAGATTCTAAATCCATTCAAGTTGCTGCAAAGTCAATATGTTTGTCCTTCCTTATGGCTACATAATATCCCATTGTATATATGTACCACATTTTCCTTATCCAGCCCAGTCTCGATGGGCAGCATGTTTGGTTCCAGTGTTTTTGCTATTGTGAATAGAGCTGCAACAAGCACACGTGTGCAGGTATCTCTTTTGTAGAGTGATTTGAGTTCCTTCAGGTATATTCCCAATCGGAGAATTGCTGGGTCACATGGAAGGTCAATTTCTAGTTCTTTCAGAAATTGCTACACTGTCTTCCAAAGAGATTGCATAGTTTGCATTCCCACCAGCAGTGTAGAAGTGTTCTTTTTTCTCCGCATCCTCACCAGCATCTGTTGTTGTTTGTTTTATCGCTGATGGCTATTCTTACTGGGGTTAGGTGGTATCTGAATGTGATTTTGATTTGCTCTTCTCTGATGACACGTTAGGCTGAATATTTTTTCATGTGTCTGTTGGCTGCCCATGTATCTTCTTTTAAGAAGTGTCTATTCATGTCTTTCCCCCACTTTTTAATGGGGTTGTTTGTTTTTTTTGCTTTCGGCGCTCTTGAGTTTCTTGTAGATCCTATATGTTAGACCTTTGTCAGATAAACAGTTGACAAATATTTTTTCCTTAGAATATCAACTTACCACTGCCAATTACAAATGACAGAAAAAAAGCTAAAACATATTTTAAGAAAGGAAACAAACTGATAACAGCCCCCAGCGTGAACACCATCACATCGTAACAACCGAATCACCAAATTCACCCATGTATTACGCCATCAGTTTTCCTACATGACTCCTACCTTTCTGAAATTTGTAAGAACATTTTCATTGGGTATTGCAAATTTGTAAAACTAATACCTTCTTAAAGAAATATCATTAGTTATGTTGGTAAGGCTGACCTAGAACTCTTAGGCTCCAACTATCCTCCTGCCTAATATTCCAAGTGCTGGGACTACAGATGCAAGCCACCACACAGATAATCACTTGTAATACATTTTGACAGCTAAGAGCTCATACATACAATCACTTCAAATTAAAAAGATGAAATTTACTTCTTGCTTATTTTTTCTCACGTTTATATTTCTATAACACTTATGTATTGCATGTTGCAGCTCTATTTTA
>NW_006962415.1:0-754 GCF_000164805.1 Carlito syrichta
ACCAGGAGTTTGAGACTAGCCTGGGCCTCATGACAAAACCCTGTCACCTCAAAGTGAAAAAAAAAGTAAAGTATAAAACAAAACCAAAAAACAACATTAAAAAAAAAGTTATATGAGCCAGACTTAGTGGTTCCTGCCTGGCATGCCAGGAGTTTGGGAAGCTGGTACAAGAGGAACTCTTGAGACCAGGTGTTTTAGAGTAGCCTGACCTCATAGCAAAACACTATTCCTACAAAATAAAATAGTAAAGCAAAGTAAAATACAATAAAACAAAATAAAATACAAAACAATAAAATCCAATAAAATGAAATCATTTTGACTCATAGCAAAACACAGTCTTTGCAAAATAAAAAACCAAAAAAATAAAGATATATAACGTGAAATAAGATAAATAAAATAATTAGCCAGACAATGGTTCCTGCTTGGCATCCCAGCACATTACAAGCCTGAGTGCAAGAATTATTTGAGGCCAGGATTTTGAGACTACCCTGGGCCTCATAGCAAAACCCTGTATATACAAAGTTAAAAAATAAAATAGTAAAGTAAAATACAATAAAATACAATGAAGTACATTATAATACAATGCAATACAATACAATACAATAAAACAAAATAAAATAAATAACATAGCCAGACTTAGTGGTTCTGGCCTGTCATACCAGAAATTTGAAAAGCCAGGGTGGGAGGATCAGTTGAGGCCAGGTGATTGAGACTAACCTGGTCTTATAGCAAAACCCTGTCTCTACAAAATAAA
>NW_006962416.1:0-769 GCF_000164805.1 Carlito syrichta
CCACTGCCAATCTCACCCCTACCCCTAAACAGTTTTCCACAACTGCCAATCACTTTCTTACTGCACTCAAAGTGATCAAGTTCAGCTCATGAGTGAGAACATATGGAACTCTCTTCTTTGTTTCTGTGATAAATCACTGAAAATGACCTACCTCATATCCGTCAAATGTTCTGCAAAATCGTTCTATCTGTCCTTTTTTATGGCTACATAATATTCTACTGAGTATATGCCACATTTATTTTAAACTTTCCAGTTTTGATGGGCAACATGGTTCGTACCATGTTTTATTGAAATTGTGATTAGAGCTTCAAAAAACATACTGGTGCAGGTATCATTTTAGTAAAATGATTTGAGTTCATCCAGCTATATTCTCAACAGGGTAATTACTGAGTCACATTGTTGGTCAATACCTTGTCCCTATACAAACCACTTCACTATTTTCCAAAGATGTTGCTGTACTTTTTCTTCCACATGCATTGTAGAAGCATTTATTTCTTCCCAAATCCTGACCTGCATCTGTTATTGTTTGTTTTATTAATGATGGCCAGTCTTGCAGGGGATATATGGTGTTTCAAAGTGGTTTTATTTGAATTTCTTTGATGATGAGTGAGGCTGATAAATTTTCATGTGTCTGCTGGCTGCCCGTATCTCTTCTTATGAAAAGTGTCGAATCACGGATTTTGCACACTTTTCAAAGGAAGATTTGCCTGATTTTTCTGAGTGTTTGAGTTTCCTGTAGATCCTAAATGTTATGCCTTTTTTAGATATA
>NW_006962417.1:0-698 GCF_000164805.1 Carlito syrichta
CTGTAGGTACTAAGTATTGTTCTGGGTACTAGGAGAATAGCAATCTATACTCTAGTGAGGGATAAAGATAAGACTGAGATAGGAAGGAATTTCATGCATTCAAGAAACAGCAGGGCAGCCAATGTGTCTACAGAAAGGTAAGAATATTTGAGAGACAGACAAAAGTCATATCATAGCAGGATCCAAGGACAGTAACAACAATTTTAGACATAGAATGATAGGGAGACATTGGTGGCCTCTGAGCAGGTGAATGGCAAGATCTTGCTTATGCTTTTCAAGGAACACTGTAGCTAGTGTGGAGAAAAACTTGCTCAGGTACAAAAGTGGAACCAGGAAAACTAAAACACAAAATTGCCCCAATTAATTGGAACCAAAGCCAGGATTAGAACCCAACTGTACTTACTCAGAAAACATGCCTCAGCATTACTCTAAATGCCTTCCCATACTCAAGGCTTCAGCCATTTTTCTGTTTCCTGAACAAATATTTGCCTGCCATCAGGCCAAGTATAAACACAAACCTCTTCATTAGAAGCATCTGTGCCATAAATATCTTGAAAAACAAATGATGATGGTTTTCTTTCCTTCTTAAAATGACAAATATAGCTGTCTACACCTTCACAAGATTACAGAGACAGGGACTGCTATTAGTCCTTAGAGGGGCTAGGATTACAAAAGTAATCCTGTAAATTATCAAGTGG
>NW_006962418.1:0-953 GCF_000164805.1 Carlito syrichta
AAGTCAGCTGGCAAGGCAGTGGGCTATGTAGGTAGGTAAATAGTTAAGTCAGCTGACTAGCCATCAGGCTATCTAGTTATGTCAGTTAGTTAAGTCAGCTGGCTATCCAGCTGTCTAGGTATGTAGAGAGCTAGTTAAGTGTGTTGGCTAGTCAGCAGGCTACTTAGTTAAGTCAGCTAGTTAAGTCAGCTGGCATGGCTGCGGGCTAGCTAGATATCTAGGCAATTAAGTCAGCTGGCTAGCCAGATGGCCAGTAGTTAATTCAGCTAGTTTAGTCAGCTGGCTAACCAGTTGAGTATCTAGTCAAGTCAGCACGCTAAGTCAGGTGTCTAGCCAGCCTGCTAGCTAGTTAAAAAGCTAGTTAGTTCAGATGGTCTGCAAGCTGTTTAGCTAGTTAAGTCAACTAGTTAAGTCAGCTGGCTGGCATGCAGGTTAGCTAGGTAGTTAAGTACTTAAGTCAGCTGGCAAGTCAGTGGGCTACAAAGGTAGGTAGCTAGTTAAGTCAGCTGGCTAGCAGTCAGGCGTCTAGTTATGGCAGCTAGTTTATTCAGTTGGCTATTCAGATGTATAGCTAGGTAGCTAGCTAGTTAAGTATGCTGGCTATCCAGCTGGATACTTTGTTGTGTCAGGTAGTTAAGTCAGCTGGCTAGCCTACTGGCTCACTAGGTAGCTAGGCAATTAAGTCATCTGGCTATCCACCTGGCTAGCTAGTTAATTCAGCTAATTAAGTCAGCTGGTGAGCCAGCATGCTAGCTAGGTAGCTAGCTAGTTATGTCAGCTGTCTAGCCAGCTGGCTATATACTGAAGTGACCAAGTTAAGTCAGATGACTAGCCCGCTGGCTATCTAGGTATCTTGCTATTTAAGTCAGCTGGCTAGACAGCTGGCTAGCTAGATAAGTCACCTAGAAATTCAGCTCAATAGCCAGCTGGCTAGCTATGTAGCAAGCTAGTTA
>NW_006962419.1:0-895 GCF_000164805.1 Carlito syrichta
ACAGAGTGAGGCCCTATCCAACATTGCAACCACTAGCCATGCATGGCTATTTAATCAAAGTTAAAGTTTTCAAATTAAGTTTTTCAGTCTCACTAGGCATGCTTCACATATTCTTTATGAAATATCTTTCTTAAGGTAAGATGCAACCAGCCGCGGGCAGTGGCTCAAGTTTGTAATCCCAGCACTTTGGGAGGCCAAGGCAAGAGGATTGCCTGAACCCAGGGGTACGAGACCAGCCTGGAGAGCTTGGCAAGACTTCATCTCTACAAATAAATCAAAAATTAACCAGATGTGTTAGCACACACCTGTAGTTCCAGCTACTTGGAAGGTTGAAGCAGAAAGATCACCTGAGCCCAGCAGGTCGAGGCTGCAGTAGCCATGAGCATGTCACTGCACTCCAGCCTGGGTGACAGAGTGAGACTCCAACTCAAAAACACAAAAAAGAAACAATCAGCCAGGCACAGTGGCTCACACCTGTAATCCCAGCACTTTGGAAGGCCAAGGTAGGAGGAATGCTTGAGTCCAGGAGCTTGAGATCAGCCCTAGGTAATGTAGTGAGACTTTAGCACTACAAAAAACCAAAAATGTAGCCGGGTGTGGTGGTGCACGCCTGCAGTCTCAGCTACTTGAGAAGCTGAGCTGGAAGAACTGCCTAAGCCCAGATGGTCAAAGCTGTGATGAGCCACGATCATACCACTGCACTCCAGACTGAGTAACAGAGTGAGACTAGGGCTTAAAAAAAAAGTTAAGATAAAACCAAAGGGATCTGGACAAGTTCCTTAATATCTCTGGATCTATAAAAGAAAATGAATTAATCTCTACGCTTCTTCCAGTCTTCAATGTTCACATAATCTTGGATTTCCTCAATTCTCTTTGCCAGTTTCTGAACATAAAA
>NW_006962420.1:0-697 GCF_000164805.1 Carlito syrichta
CAATTTGGAAGTATACAGTGCATTGTTATTTCTTGAGTCACCATGTTATACAACAGAGCTCATGAACCTAGTTCTCCCACCTACATGAAAGTTTGAATTATTTGGCTTCTTCTCCTGACTCCCTTCCCCTCCCCCATCCACTGTTAACCACCACCCTGCTCTCTGCATCTATGAGTTTGAATTTTTTTTTGAGTTGGAGTCTCACTATGTTGCCCAGACTGGAGTGCAGTGACTGCTCCTGGCCACGGCGGCCTTGACCTGCTGGGCTCCGGTGATTCTTCCGCCTCAGCCTTCCATGTAGCTGGAACTACAGGCAAGCGCTACCATGCCCGGCTAATTTTTTGACTTTTTATTGTAGAGATGAGGTCTCGCCTGCCCAGGCAGGTCTCGAACCCGCAGGCTCAGACAATCCACTCACTTCAGCTTCCCAAAGGCATGGGATTACAGGCTGAGCCACCGAGCCCGACTGCGTTTGACTTTTTATACCACATATAAGAGATGATCAAAGGAGGTTTGCTTTATTTATGTTCAATCCAGGAGCCTGCACTTTCTTCTTTTTTCTTTTTTTTTAATCAATATTTTATATTTTGGTATTGTGGGGTACAGTCAAGGGTTAGGTATACAAATATGTTTTGTTCATGCACACTTGTTGATAATGGGTGTCTCCCTGTCCTCAGACAGATATTTACTACTGTTA
>NW_006962421.1:0-337 GCF_000164805.1 Carlito syrichta
CAGCAATGAGTAAAACAATTATTTATCTCATACAGTTTACACTATCATCAGGGTTCACAAACAGTGAAAGAAACATGTGTCATCTTAGGCAGTGTGACTACAATGGAGAATAATTTATCACAGCAAGGGACACGAGAAGTACGAGGTGTGAGCGGTTAATTAGCTCAGAAGACGTACAGGAAGAGATGAAAACTGGAACTGGGATTGTAGTAGATTTAGATACACCCTGGGCTTCTGTTTACACAGCATCCATTTGTTCTCCACAGTTTGTTTATTTATTTATTTATTTATTTATTTATTTATTTATTTATTTATTTATTTATTTATTTATTTTTGA
>NW_006962422.1:0-2948 GCF_000164805.1 Carlito syrichta
CTTTAAAAAAATTAAAAAATACAACAGCATTTTTCTATTCTCTCTGAAGCCTAATCAATAGTCCCTGGAATTAGAATTGATAAAGATAGAATAAAGGCATACCTTTTTGAACAAATAGGGTAGAATCAATTCCAGTATTTAAATTTCAATTTCTATGAATATACTGACATGTTAAAACTACTTACTACTTTACATGCATTTCTGCCAGAACACAAAGGTGGATAACCTTTAATCCAGTTTCCTCATAAGTGTGCTTATTCATTGACAAAATTAATATCCTGGTGAACTAAAAAGTAATTCTCACAAAATAAACGTTTAAAATGAGAAATACTGACAAAAGGCAAGCAAGGCAAATTGAGCAGTTAGATATTAGTGTAGAAAATTATGTACAAGAGTCTTACTGCAGCATTTTTTTTATAATCGTGAAACTAAAAATAATCTAAATTTCTATCAAGGAATGAACAGTTAAACGAGTAATAGAATAGAATGCACTCATTCTTTACAGTACATTTTAAAATAGTCGGAAAAATCATGTGCACTGATATGAAACTATATCAACAATACATAGCCAGAGAAAGAGCACAATTTAAAGAAAATGCAGTATGGTCTGATTTATGTCTAAAAATACTTTATATGTATTTAACATTTGTAAAAATATTTAGAAAAATAAACAAAAACCTAAGAATAATTCTTTCTAAGAAGCAAATGAGTTTGAGGGAAGAGATGCAAGAAAAGGCTTTCATTTCAAGGAGATCTGTATGACTTGGCTTTTGTTTAGAGTATGTATCTTATGAAATTGGAAAAAAAAGAATGTTGGTACCTTTTGTTAGGAGGGCAACAATTTTATTTTTATCAACATTTGCATTGTGTGTTAGTGTAGTACACAAACCTGTAAGAGAAAGCTGAGAGGAATAATTGAGACAAAGATAGTACAACTACAAAATTGATTATCTATACATAACAAATGTTCCAGGTGAGTAGTTGTCCAGATCTATGACTGCTCAAGATCACACAGAAAACCTAACCCCAGCTAAGGGTAAGACAGAGGAAAGGGAAGGCCAGGGGTCAGCTAGTTCCCTTCCCCACCTATTTGTGCCATTTTACAATCATCAAGTAGAAAATGGACCTAGAATGAGACATTTACCCTTGGGATGTGGTCAGAGTCAAAGAAGACTACACGATAAGCATACACAATTTAGAGGAAGACTTCAAGTTTAAGTTTTGAAATGCATCAAAAAAATTGTATGACATTAATGAAGCGACTCAACCTGTCCAAGTAACCACTTTCCTCACCTGTAAAATAAGGATCACAGGCCTCCTTTATCAAGGGGTTGGAAGAGTTAAATTCACTGAGATATTTAAAAGCGCCTGTTACTGCAAGTGTCCATACATATATATATTTGGAGTTGGAGTCACTCTTTTGCCCAGGATGGATTGCAGGGTCACACTCACAGCCAACACAGCCTCGGCCTGCTGGGCTCAGGCAGTGCTTATGCCTCGGCCTTCCAAGAAGCTGGAACTACAGGCACACGTTACAATGCCTGGTCAATTTTTTGATTTATTGTAGAGATTAGGTCTCATCAATTTGCCCAGGCTAGTCTCAAAACCCTGAGCTCAGGCAATCCTCTCACTGAGTCTCCCAAAATGCTGGAATTACAGGCTTGAGCCAACACATCAGGTTAAGTGTCCATATTATTAACAAAATAGTATCAGACTTTAAATGATACAAAAGAAATAACATATTTGAGATCAACTGTCCAACAATAATGCATCTGAACAGAGATCACAAGACTCTCCAACTTCAAGATACACCCTCATGTTACAACCCCCTTATACAAGACCGTGAGCAAGTGTCATCAGATTCTCTCAACTAAAGACAAGACAGGAGTAGGAGGATGAAAATACTGAGGGGTGGAGGAGTGAAGTATGCACTCGACTACACAGACTGTCCTCACAGGCCCTATTTAATATGGAAAAAGCCCTACTGTTGTGCTGTGCTTTCCCTAAAACTCTTCATTTTGCCATGTAAGTAGATGCCATAATTTTTTTCCCTTTTCTACAAAGGTTCTGATGAGCTCACATGTAATACATGTATTAAATCCTGAAGGGGTAAATTCTTCACAAATTATAGTAATATGGTCTCATTTCCATGACCATGTTTTTAAGTTTGTTGACAGTTGTTGGGAGCCAACATATGTAACCACACAGCTGAGGCCTATGAAGGCCTATTCAGAAGGTCGCCTCTGAGACAAGGATATAACATCAAGTGTGTACATATGAATAGTAACCAGTGTATGATAAGACAACAGAATTTTCAATATTAGGAAGTGACAGTCTAAAATAAAATCTTATTATATCCTATGAAAAAAATGCACAGCAGAATTATTTTATATCTCTTTTTCTTTCTAAACTGTTTTTTCTTCTTAAGATTTTTTAGCTGTTATTTCCTGGTAAATTGATTGATTAGATTTTGTTCCAGTATGTAGTTTCATTTGGGGTTATGATTAGACGTTATAACTGTGATAATAGTTGTATTATGTTGCTTTTGGTCAAGCAGAACGTTCTTGGTTTTTGTACATGCAGTAACTTTCAGCTTGCTTCAGTCCCCGGCTGTCGTTATGGCAACTGTGCAGTTCATTGTTTTAAGTGGCATGGCAGGTTTTGAGACGTAGGTAGTTTCCATGTAATAGGCAATCAGATTTAGGTTTTAGGTTAAAATGTCATTGAATTAAGTTTTATAGAACATAGAGTAAGTTCATAATTTTTATACTTATTAGTACTAATGATAAGGTTTGTAATAGATTATAGTAGGATAATAGTTGTATTAGAATTTAGACATGATATTATAAGATAAGTAATTAATAAAGTATAAAAGACAATAGTTTAGATATTTGAAATTTATAGAAGTTGTGATAAAATTTTAGGTTAAGGATAAGTTCATAGGTAAT
>NW_006962423.1:0-664 GCF_000164805.1 Carlito syrichta
ACAGTGGGTCTCTGGCTCTCGCCCCGGGGGCTGCAGACCCCAAAATCGCAGCCTGCTCTTCATACGGAGCTTGGCCATTGCCACTGCTGAGGCATCGCAGCGGACTGGACAGCCACTGCAGCGCAGACGCTGCTGCCTCCACCACTGCCACAGCTGCCACAGACACCGCCGCTGCCCTGGTAGCACATCGCACCACCTGGGCTGGAGGCGATCCACGACTTCAGTCCTTGAAGCCCCTTCAGGAAAGATCTGCTGGGATCGCTGGCACCTCACCTGCGACAGACACTTCCTGCCTGCCGTGAACCTCCTGCCTGTGCCCTGAGGCAGGCATCATCTCCAGTCTCTACCGGTTCCTGTCCAGCCCCACCCACTCTGAGGGGAGAAGCTGAGATAATACCACCTGCCGGTGATTCAAGGTAACAACACCGAAACAGGAGAAACAAGCTTGAAAAAGACATAGGCCAGAGTGGTGAATGGAGAGTAATCTGAACTATCCTTCACAGCAGACCAGGGGCAACTGACCCTAACTGTAAACTAATTTTCCTGCCTGAAAAGAAAGCTAGAAATCACAACTGAAAGGACATTGAATTTAAATGAAAAGTCTCAGAGTGCGCTTCATTGATTCTGTTAGTTTAATGACTTAATTCTATTCCTATTGTATTGT
>NW_006962424.1:0-1174 GCF_000164805.1 Carlito syrichta
TACCAGAAATCCATACCACAAATCTTTACAATCAACAGCTTCCTAATAAAGACACCTATTCTTACTATTCTCTTCTTAGGAGTTTGAGCATTATACTCACAATCTTGATATGATCAACTTATGCTCCTACCTATGAAAAAATGTTCTCCCCTCACACTAGCCCTATGCATACGACGTACTTCAATACCCATTTCAATATCTAGCAACCTCGCATACGTAAGAAATATGTCTGACAAAAGAGTTACTTGTTATTATAATTGATATAATTATAATTATAATTGCCCTAATAGTAAAATGAGGACTTTCATCCTTTCGCTTCTGAGTCCCAGATGTCACACAAGGAATCCCATTTAGATCTGGTATAATTCTCCTAGCATGACAAAAACTACCACAAATCTAATTTTACAATCAAATCGACAGAATCATAAATCTAAAATTATTACTATTAATCATACTACTATCAATTACAGTGAGATGATGAGGAAGACTTCATCAAACACGGTCATGAAAAATCTTTGCCTACCCATCAATTGCTCATACAGGCTGAATAACTGCAATCCTAACATACACCCCCTTCATGATCACATTAAACCTCTTAATCTATATTAACAATTACCCTATTTATCATATTTAATCTTCACACAAGCACGGCCACCTTATCACTCCCACACTCTTGAAATAAGTTCCCAAGAATATCATCCATAGCCCTGGTCATTCTACTACAGTTAGGAGGGTTACCCCCACTCACAGGACTCTTGCCCAAATGATTATCCAAGAATTAACCAAAAACTACAGTATTAAATTACCAACACTTACAGCTATTATAGCCCTACTTAATCTATGTTTCCATATATGACTCGTTTATGCAACATCTCTAACAATATTCCCAGTGGACAACAATATAGAAATAAAATGGCACTTCAAAGGAACAAAACAGATTCTTTCTACCACCACGTGTAACCTTATCAACTTACTTTTACCACTCTATCGCCAGTTTTCCTACTACTGGATTAGGAATTTAGATTAAACAGTCCAAAAGCCTTCAAAGCCCTAAGTAATTATGTGCAATTCCTGTATCCTCACCTTAACGACTGCAGAATGCTATTCTGCGTCAATGAACACAAATCACCACTTCAATTAAACTAAGTTCTTACTAGCTTGCTGGGATCTAACC
>NW_006962425.1:0-893 GCF_000164805.1 Carlito syrichta
CGGCCTGTAGGCTCAGGGCAGCCACTGGCCTCTGTATCCAAAAGTTCTGGGATGACAAGGTTGAGCCCCCAAGCCCAGTCTCGATCCTTCGCTGAAAACGAACCAGAAGGCCTGGCACAGTGGCCCACACCTGGAGTCCCAGCAATCTTGGAGGCTGAGGTTGAAGAATGGCTGGAGCCCAGGAAAACAAATCCAGTCCAGGCCAGACAGGGAGACCCCATCTCTGCATCCAATCAAACAGAGGGTCTGGGGTCGAGGCGCCAATCATCCCGGCCACTTCAGAGCCTGCAATTTCAAGGCTGACAGAGAATGACAGTCGTGCTCCCTGGGCCCAGCCAAGGCCACAGAGCCAGACCCTGTCTCCAAAAACGTCAGAATCATACACATATTCTCAACTGCGAGTGGTGTGTTCACAGAGCCTGCAATTTCAAGGCTGACAGAGAATGACAGTCGTGCTCCCTGGGCCCAGCCAAGGCCACAGAGCCAGACCCTGTCTCCAAAAACGTCAGAATCATACACATATTCTCAACTGCGAGTGGTGTGTTCACAATGTGACTGGCTTTTGAACCAGGAAAAATGGGACTGGGGGGAAAAAGTGTCCCCGGGTGAGGGCTGTGTCCCTGGCCTTTCTTGACAGAAGGTCCTTGTTGCCGAGTCAGAGTTTCAGTCTGCCTGGGGCACATTTCTCATCTCAGAGAGGAAAGCCAGCAGGAACCTGGCCAGGTAGCCTTGGGAACTCCCGCACCAAAGTACAGGCAACCATTTTGGGGGAGTTGGACTGGAGAGTGCCAAGCTTGAGGGACCTTCACTTGTTGAGTGGCATGAATGGAAGGACTGAGAGCAGAAGTTTTGCAGGAGAATGGTTTTCTTATTTTTCTTTCTTTCTTTCTTTC
>NW_006962426.1:0-785 GCF_000164805.1 Carlito syrichta
CATAGCAACCATGGGTAGTTTTGCTGTCCTTATTCCCCTTCCCTTCCCCCTCTAGCAGTGCCCAGCATCTGTCATTCTCATCCTTGTGCCCATGTGCCCAGTGTTTAGTACCCACTCATGAGTGAGAGCATGCAGTGTTTGGTTTCTTTGTTTCTGTTCTAATGCACTTAGAATGGTGGTCTCCAGCTGCATCTGTGTTGCTGCAAAGGATGTGATTCCATTCTTTTTCATGGATGTGTAATATTCTGGGGTATATTCATCACGTTTTTTAAATCCAGCCCACCATCAATGGGCATCTGGGGTGGTTCCCTGGTTTTGCAATTATGAACAGTGCTGCAATAAACATACAACTTGCACATTTCCTATAGGTCAGCTTGTGGACAATTTTGGTGTGCTTGGGTGATTGTCACGGGCAGGCAAAATGGAGTACCTGGACCCTCCTGTCCTTCCCACTTGGCACTTTTGCATGGGTCTTGAGCTGGGGAATTCGCAGAGGAAAGCCCTGAGGCAATTCTGTGGGTCCAGGGTCTGTGAGTCTCATAGAAGTGGTGTGAGGGTTAGTGCCAGCTCTGAATCATGAGCTTAGGGGTGAGGATGGAGCACCTCTGATCACAGGCATGTCAGGAGACCAGGGCTCTACTCACCATTTGACAGCTGGTGACTGGATCTGGGAGCACACCTGGGTTGTAAAAATCATGCATAACCACGTCCTGCTGAAGCTTGGCCCAGGTTTTAGTCCCTGGACCCTCAAAGCCTCACTTGCCTCTAGAATGTGCCCAGCTGTG
>NW_006962427.1:0-740 GCF_000164805.1 Carlito syrichta
TGGGTCAGGACAGAGAATGAATCCTAAAATTCTCAGCCAACTCATCTTTGGGAAAAGCCTCCAAGACACCCTGGGTATTGGAGAAGATACTCAGTAAATGGTGCAGGGAAAAGGATGACAACATGCACCAGATTGAAACAGGACTCCTATCTATCACCATACACATTAACTCTAAATGGATCAAAGACCTAAACCTAAAACACCAAATTATAATAATCTTAGAAATCTCAGGAGACACCATTAGGGAAACTGGAAGCCGAAACTAACTCATCTTCAGAACCCTAAATACCCATGCCTTAAGTTAGACAAGTGGGATCTCATCAAATTAATATACTTTTGCAAAACAAAAGAAACCATCAGAAGAGCAGGGATACAGCCGACAAAATGGGAAAAAAGATTCTCCACATATATATCTGTTAAGAGGCATAACATCTAGGATCTAAAAGAAACTCAAACACTCAGAAAAATCAGACAACCAATCCCTTTGAAAAGATTGCAAAATATGTGATTGGACATTTTTATAAGAAGAGATATGGGCAGTCAGCAGACACAGGAAAATTGCTCAGCCTCGTTCATCATCAAAGAAATGCAAATGAAACCACTTTGGAATACCACATACCCCCTGTAATACTGGCCATCATTAATAAAGCAAACAATAACACATGCAGGCAAGGATTTGGGAAGAAATAAATGCTTCCCAAATGCATGTGGATTGAAAAGAAGAGCAACATCTTTCGAAA
>NW_006962428.1:0-2761 GCF_000164805.1 Carlito syrichta
ATAACACTATAGTGTAAAGTTAACTTTGATTTTGCTTTTTAAAATTGCATTATCAAAAATTCTAATTTTTTTTTCTTTTTAGTTGGAGTCTCACTCTGTCGCCCGGACTGGAGCAGTGGCCAGTCCCCGTCACCACAGCTACGACCTGCTGGGCTCCAGCGATCCTTCCACCTCAGCCTTCCAAGTAGCCGGAATTATAGGCATGCCCTATCACGTCCGGCTGAATTTTTGATTTATTGTAGAGATGGGGTCTCGCTGCCCAGGGGGTCTCAAACCCTCGGGCTCAGGCAATCCATTCACCTCAGCCTCCCAAAGATGCGGGATTACAGGCTGAGCCACCGAGCTCGGCTAAATTCTAATTTTTTAATGTCCAATCTCTTTACTTGATTTTTCATCTGTTTGCTCTTACAGACCAGAAAACAAGAGTTTTCATTTTAATATTAAAACAAACTTTTAAGAAGTATGTCAAAAGAAAAACTATGTTTGTCTAATGTTCAAAAATAGTACTCTGTTGCAAATTGCTTTGTTTTATTTGTTCATTGTATAAAATAGAAAAGGTAGATTAGTGCACTTGAGAAGAAAATAAAAGGCAAAATATTAATCTTAGAACATATAATTTAATCATTAGAGATATGTTCCAGGAAAAATATTGATAAATATGAACTTTCTCATTTTGCTAAAGATCTTCATATTGCACATGTATGTGTAAATAATTGTGAGTCAATTTGGGAATGATTTTTAAGTAGCTATACTTCATATATTCACTGATCGAATTATGTCTGATTGCAGTGAAGCTGCACATAGCCCTGTGAATCCCTCATTCATCGTGAAGCATGTCAAATGCAATGAGCAGTGAGATATGGCTGGCTTGAGGGAAACTTCTCTCCCTTTTTTTTTGCTTCACTGCTTCCTGTCTTGACCCGGGAAAGCTATACCAGAATTTCAACATCTCACTTAAACTATCAAACAGTACAAGGTCTATCACTAATCAAGTTAGGGGAAAAAAGTTATTGTTATTTTGCTTCATAATAAGAATTTATTTATATATTCTATACATATTTTCATTTTATGGTTTATATGTTTTAGGTTTTATTTATGTTTATATATTTTATATGTCAGTTATGAATTATATATAATTATGTTATAATTATATATTACATGTAATTATATTATAAAAAGTACTTATTTTTTAAGAAATTTAAGAAACATTTAATATTCATCCAAAATTCCATGAAATAACTATTATAAAGTGTTGGAGTTTCAAATTTTAAGTAATGTAAAAAGCTGATATTTCTTAGCAAAGTATTTGTATTAAGAAAAAGATCTGAGAATTAAGCATAAGGCAGATATCACTATAATTGACATCTGTGATATCATACTAAATTTACACTTAAAATGTCTACCTCATATAAGGAACAGTGAATTTTCCCTCTTTATGGCATGAACCCTGTTAAGGGAATATAATTAAAAACAAAATATGTTCTCAACCTAGAAAATCTCTCCACAAATGTAGAAGTGAAAGAAGACAATTTTTCTTATTGAACTGAATAGGCATTAATCCAGAATGCGATGTGCATCACAGGCAATCTGCTAAAGGACTGCAAAGACAGAAAGAAATTTCATTCTTTAATATAGAGAAGCAGGTATAACCCATTACAACTAAGAGGCCCTGACAGCACAATTTACCACACAGAGTTCATCCTACAATTGTCTGCTAACTGAGGTGGGCATCTGTGTTTGCTAATTTGACAATCCAAAGGAAAAATAAACTTTTCACATCCTATAACAGGAGGTAGTTTCACAATTTGAAGTGAAGAACCCACTAAAATCAGGCTCAACCTTACTAAGAAACTGCGAGTCAGGGACACTACCTTCCTTGATTACATGTCCAAAAGAAAGTTCTCAGGACCTTGAGAATGACATTGCTGATTGTTCAATGCGACAAGAAGCTTATTTAACTTTTTAAAAAGTCATCCTTGCAAAAAAAGACAGAGAAAGAACTTACAATTACAAGTATCTTAGGTGAATGCTCAAAGAAAAGGCAGGGAGTGGAGGTGGGAATCTCCTCCCTTATTTCCAACAGAAAGAACTCAGTCTCTTATTTTTTATTTGTTTTGTTTTATATTCCATGTGCCTATAGAGAGATGATGTTTTTAACACATGCTACGAAATAATGTCATATAATGAAAAGCTCAGTTTAGGCCACTTTTCTCATAGGTGAGTTTTTATTCAAGGAAATACATGATTTAATATTACTAATAACTACTATTTGTTATTAGTAACTCTAATAACTATTTGAAATTTGATGGTGATGGTAGGGGAAAGAGATGTCATGGACCATATCTGGGGCTACTGCTTTCAACAGGCAAATGGAAATATCATACTGAATCTGCTCTTCTATTATTAAATAGCATGCTTTTCCCTGAGATTCTTTTGTAAAGCCTATATTTTAGCCCTATTATGCAATCTGGGGGGTCTCATTTCCCTAGTATCTCCTTTGCCTGGCAGTTTATTTACATATGCATGTATGTATAAGTATTCAGCAATCACACAAAATTCAGTGTCTCTTCATTTAATTCCCAGAAAGGAGAAGTGGGGACTTGCATGGATCTGAACGGATTAAGTTCAAACAATATAGACTTTCATACATTTTTAAAGAGAATATTGATGTGTTTTGAATTTATATTTCAGTTGCTTTTGAAAAGTTAAACCCACAGTGATATGTTTACTATATAATAATTAAATTGAATTGCCTATGTGT
>NW_006962429.1:0-655 GCF_000164805.1 Carlito syrichta
ATTTTTTGTAGAGATGAAGTTTTGCCGTGTTGTCCATGCTGATCTCAAACTCCTGGACTCAAGCAGTCCTCCCGCCTCAGCCTCCTGAAGTGCTGGGATTACAGGCGTGAGCCACTACCCCCAACCAGACCAGTCTCTTTGGTTCTGTGTTAGTGGTTGTCTCAGTACTCACTTTGCCCACGTCTTTTAGCTTCCAGTTTTATGTTCAGAAACTGGCAAAGAGAATTGAGGAAATCCAAGATATGTGAACATTGAAGACTGGAAGAAGCGTAGAGATTTAATTCACTTTCTTTTATACATCCAGAGATATTAAGGGATGTGTCCAGATCCCTTTGGTTTTATCTTAACTTTTTTTTTTAAGTCCTAGTCTCACTCTGTTACACAGTCTGGAGTGCAGTGGTATGATCGTGGCTCATCACAGCTTTGACCATCTGGGCTTAGGCAGTTCTTCCAGCTCAGCTTCTCAAGTAGCTGAGATTGCAGGCACGCACCACCACACCTGGCTACATTTTTGGTTTTTTGTAGTGCTAAGGTCTCACTCCATTACCTAGGGCTGATCTCAAGCTCCTGGACTCAAGCAGTCCTCCTACTTTGGCCTTCCAAATTGCTGGGATTACAGGTGTGAGCCACTGTGCCTGGCTGATTGTTTCTTTTT
>NW_006962430.1:0-3180 GCF_000164805.1 Carlito syrichta
TTCCTTTATTTGTACGATACATGCTAATTACTATACAGTCCTAATTCTATCTCTTCCCGTCTTAGCCACTATACTATCTATCTATCTATCTACCTATCTATCAACTTATTTATTTATTTTACAGAGTTTATTAGAGAAGGAAGGGAGAAAAGAAAGGGTGACATGCCAGAGCCGGCACGATTGAAAGAAACCATATATAGTACAGTATAGTACCGTCTGTTACTATATTATTGACAGACTGTAACCTTAACACAACTTTCTTTGATCCAGTTGGAAGGGGGTGACCCCATCCTCTATCAACATCCGTTTTGATTCTTTGGCCATCCAGAAACTTATATTCTTATCCTTCCAGGATTTGGCGCATACTACTCCAGAAACAATCTACTCTGGACAAAGGAACATATTGTAACAAATTACTCCAGAAAAAGGAACCATTTGGCTATTTGGGAATAGTGTGAGCCACAATGTCTATGGGCTTCCTAGGCTTTATTGTCTGAGTGCACCATATATTTACAGTGGAAACAGATGTAAGTACCCACTCGTATTTTCCCTCAGCTACTCCAGTCATTGCTAATGCTACAGGTGTGGAGGTTGCTGGTTAGCACCCTTGACTGGAGATGAGACAGGTGTGCTATACTGCAGGCTCTAGGCTTTATTTTTCTTTTTACAGTCAGAGGCCTGACTTGATATTATTCTTCATGATACACTGCGTTGCAGCCCACTTCTACTACTGCTATCAATTGTATCAGAATTTACTATGATAGGAGGTTTTGTTCACTGCTTTCCCCTATTCTGAGTCTGTACACTTTACTCAACCTAAGCTAAAATTTATTTAGCAATTCTATTTCTAGGGGTCAACCTGGCATTTTTTTCTCAACACTTTCTTGGAATATCTTGACAATATTCTGTCTACCCTGATGCATATGTCATATGAAATACCATCCCATCCATAGATTCATTTATTTCACTTACAGCAGTAAAAATAATAATAGTTTTATTATAGTCTGAGAAGCCTTCACCTCAAAACAAGACGTTTTAACAGTTGCACTGTACACTTCAAACCTCGAATGACTCCACAGTTGCCCTCTACCTTATCATGAATTCAAAGAACCTACCTACATGAATGTATAGACAAGGAAAAAAGGAATTGAACCCCCTAGAACCACTTTCAAGTCAATGGCATAACCATTATTACTTTCTTAATCAACAAGATATTAGTAAAGATTTTACAAAATCTTATCCAAGTTAATTCATAGGTTAAAACCCTATATATCTTTATGGCATACCCACTCCAACTAGAATTTCAAGACACCACCTCATCTATTGTAGAAGAACTCCTACACTTTCATGGCCACACTCTAACAGTTGTTTTCTTAATCCGCTCATTAGTTCTTTATATTATTTCCCTTATATTAACAACTAAACTAAAACACACTAGCACAATAGATGCCCAAGAAGTAGAAACTGTGTGAACCATTTTACCACATATCATTCTTATCTTAATTGCTCTTCCATCTCTATGTATCTTGTATGTAATAGAAAAAAATCAATAACCCTCCTTTAACTGACAAACTATAGGTCACCAGTGATACTGAAGCTATGAATGCACAGATTCCTAGGACGTGAACTTTGATTCATATATAAGCCTCACAACAGATCTTAAACCAGGAGAACTCCCATTACTAGAAGTCAATAACCAAGTAGTACTACCCATGGGAATAACAGTCTATATAGTAATTTCATCAGAAGATGTTCTTTACTCATGAGCTGTTTCATCAGTAGGCTTAAAAACATGCAATTCCAGAATATCTTAACCAAGCAACCTTAATATCAACACAACCAGGTCTTTATTATGGGAGAACTTCAGAAATCTGTGGTTCTGATTATAGTTTTATACCCATCATCCTAAAGTTAGTCCCACTTAAATACTTCGAGAACTGATAAGCATCTATATTATAACAGCACGGTGAAATTTGAGCACTAGCCTCTTAAGTTACAGATTGAAAGTCTTAATCCTTTCCAACCAGCAATAACCATGATAGCACTGGTCTTCAAGAATTGCCAAAAGAAGAATTGACATGGTAGTCAAATAGATAAGTGAGTTCTAAGCCAATTGGTTTTGCGTAAAATGAGGGAAAAAAGTGATCAACCATGACAAGGAATCTGACAAAATTTGTTGACAAGTATATATGGACTATATATTCTCTGGAGAGACTTGAAAGAAAAGTTGCAGGCGATCGGTTGCTCTAATGTTAGATGGGCAAAAAACATATCAAAGGAAGCACAAACTGGAGGTTGTTTATACAGTACATGAGAAGACATGTATAAGTTCAAATAAACCCTATGCCCCCCATCAACTGAATGGACTCCTTCTTGGCCAAGGGAATCCTATGAAAACCTTAAAAACTGATTTCCCAGTCATGATGGAAAGGGAGGTTAGACATGACTTATTATATCTCCTTCCCTCTGGGAGTTTATACACAACTGACCAGCATTAATGTTAAAATCATAAGACAGGCAAAGACTCTTTATGACAGTAAGACCCTAAATTCTAAACAAGACCCAAGGTTATGCAATGCAAATGTTAAGCCATGCCTGCAGGCCATCAACCTTGCTAAATATGTTGTTTTGGGCTCAGTATATTGTGACTGTCTGACATAGTATTTTTATCTTAAACCTTTCTGCTGACGCCAAAGTTTTAGACAAAGTTTTGTCCATTTAACCAATTGCAGATTAAAAAAGAGTTTACCTACGACTTCAAGATATCCTGTCTTTTCAAGTTGAACCAGTGTAAACCTTTCATGTATTGATTTATGTCTTCTCCTGTAACTCTTGCCACTCTGAAATGTATAAAACCAAAGTGTAATCCCACTTTCTCAAAACTGCTTGAAACTGTTTCCTCAGGCCACAGTTACTCATACTGGCTCAGAATAAACCTCTTTAAAATAAAAATAAAAATAGGCAGACTCGGTGGCTCGGCCTGTAATCCCAGCACTTTGGGAGGCCAAGGCAAGTGCTGAGGCTGCAGGTTTGAGACCAACCTAGCAACTTGGCAAGACCTCATCTCTATTATAAATTTTTTTAAAAATTAGCTGGGCATGGTAGCGCGTGCCTGTAGTTCTGGCTATTTGGAAAGCTGAGGCGGAAGGATCACTGGAACCCAGCAGATCGACACTGGGG
>NW_006962431.1:0-3504 GCF_000164805.1 Carlito syrichta
CCCATGATGAGAACCTATGGAACTCCATTCTAATTTTGTGTGATAAATCATTGAAAATGACCCACCTCATATCCATGAAACGTTCTGCAAAATCCTTATACCTGTCTTTTTTTTATGGCTGAATAATATTCCACTGTGTATATAGCACTTTAATTTTATCCATTCCAGCTTTGATAGGCAACATGGTTGGTAATATGTTTTATTGCAAATGTGATTATAGCTGCAAAAGCATACTGGTGCAGGTATCTTTTTGGTAAAATGAATTGAGTTCCTTCAGGTATATTATCGACAGGGGAATTACTGAGTCAAATGGTAGGTCAAAATCTTGCCCCTTTACAAACCACCACATTGTTTTCCAAAGATGTTGCTCTAATTTTCAGTCCACATGCAGTGTAGAAGCATTTATTCTTTCAACAATCTGACCTGCATCTATTATTGTGTGTTTTATTAATGATGACCAGTCTTACAGGGGGTATGTGGTATTTCAAAGTGGTTTCATTTGCATTTATTTGATGATGAGTGAGGCTGAGCAATTTTCATATGTCTGCTGGCTGCCCTTATCTCTTCTTACGAAAAGTGTCCAATCACGTAATTTGCACACTTTTCAAAGGGAATTTTTGTCTGATTTTGCTGAGTGTTTGAGTTTCTTGTAGATGCTAAATGTTCTGCCCTTTTACAGATTTATAGGTGGAGAATCATTTTTCCCATTCTGTTGGCTGTATCCCTGCTCTTCTGATGGTTTCTTTTGTTTTGTAGAACTATGTTAATTTGATGAGATCACACTTGTCTAACTTACTTCTTAAGTCATGGGTATTTTGGGGTCTGAAGGGGAATTAGTTTCCGGTTCCTGTTTCCCTAATGGTGTCTCTTGCGTTTTCTAAGATCATTATAATTTGGTGTTTTACATTTACGTCTTTGATCCATTTATAATTAATGTGTATACTGATAGTTTGGTGTCCCGTTTAAATGTTGTGCGTGTTGTCAGCCATTTCCCAGCACCATTAACTCAATATATTCTCCATGACTCAGTGGGTCTTGGAGTTTTTTTCAAAGATGAGTTGGTTGAGAATTTGACATTTTCATTCTCTCTCAAGATCCATTGGCCTATCGACCTATTCTTGTGCCAATAACAGACTGTGTTGATTATTGTAAACATATAGTAAAGTTTGAAGTCTGGAACTGTGAAAGATCCTGCTTTATTTCTTTTGATAAGATTCTTTTGGCTATTCCTGATTGTTTATGGTTTCACATGAATTCCTTTCTTTTTTTTTGAGTTAGATTCTCACTCTGTCTCCCAGACTGGAGATCAGTAGTCACGCCCAGCTACCGCAACCTCGACCTGCTGAATCTGGCGATGCTTCCACTTCAGCCTTCCAATTATCTGGAATTACTGGTATGCTGTACCACACCCGGCTGATTTTTTGATTTATTATACAATGAGGTCTTGCTGCCCAGGTGGATATCGAACCCACGGGCTCCAGCAATCTACTCACCTCAGCCTCCCCAAGGAGCTGGATTAGAGACTGAACCACCGAGCCCGGTCATATGAATACTTCATTGTAATCTCCAGGTCTGAGAAGAAGGATGATAACAATGGTTATTTCATTGAATCTGTAGATTGATGAAAAGGCTCATTTTTACATTAAAAGAGGTAAGTAAAGTCAGGGAAACAAGCTTGTCAAATTGTCATTGATGACTTCAGTCTCAGAACTTCGACATCATAATGGGAGGGACCTTGACTACTGAGCAATATTTAGGCTTCAAGCACTTGTGTACAGTGCTCTGCCAAATTCGGTAGACATGGTGGATTTCATTCCCAAGAATTGAAGACAACCATGTGTTGACACCTATCCAAAAATGTCTCCAGGGATAAGTGACCATTCAAGCATCCTCTAAACGAAGTAATCTTTTTTTTGAAACAGTCTTTGTTGAGAGGACTGAGAAACTCCCAAAGTCAGAGGGGACCTGAGGGCATTGCCCAAGAGGTAGTCTATTATTATTATGGTCATGGAGACCTGTTGGAGCTTGGTGATAGCACAACCAAATAATATTTTACCACTTTCTTTAGTTTAGAAACTTTTGGATGTATTTAGTATTGTGTAACAGTCTTTGAGCCCTTTTTAATTTTGCTTTTGCTAATAATCAATTTTCCATAATTTTCAAATATTTAAATTTTTATAGTAATGCAGAACCCAAATACTTACTACTTTGTACATCTCCATGTTATTTTGATTTATATATATTGGGCCCCAAATTCTTTTCTTTCTGTATGCCCCATTGTAAATGATTGGTGATTAAAAGTATCAGATTAATCGGATACTTTGCTCCAGATTAGAGCATTATGTCTTAGCTAGAGAAAATAGTAGTGGATCCAATGGAAATACTCTTTTAAAAATATAAATTGTTTTAAAATATAAAGGGAACGTGATTTTATATTTTCTTCAAATATATAAGGGAAACTTTTATCTAAGGATTGCACATCTGTAACATTTAATCAAAACTGACAAGCAGAAACTACAGAGTGCACCAAGAAAATGTACACAAATTTTAAGAATGGAAAAAGCTGTATTAAATTACCATACTGTTTTATTTTCTAAATTTCTTAAGATTTTTTATGCATTCTGCCTTTTGAATAACACTTAGGTACTCTGAACATCAACTTGCAGCATTTTAAGACTGATATAGATCTGGAATCTCAGCAAGTTTCAATTTAGGCAGAATGAAACATTCAGAATTTATGTGAGAAGCTCTGAAGTTGTCAATTTTGAAGGCAGAATTATACAATGTTTTCCAAAGTATTAAAATGAAAAGGTGTTATCATTGGAGTATTATAGAATTCTTAAGAAATCAATCCTTGCGTAATGAAAATTTCTAGGCCCAGCGCTGAACTCTAACCATTTTTAAAGTAAAAAAAAGAAAAAAGCAAAGAAAGTCAGTTGCATGATTTATAGCTTTCATTTATTGATTGATTTAATTATTTATTTTCATTTTTAAAAAATGTGGGGTACAATTCAGAGTTAGATATACAAACATTGATTAAGTAGGGTACCTAGTTGATGAGGTATGCCCCTCCCTTCCTTAGCAGTATCCCTCCACTGCCAATCTCACCCCTCCCCCTAAACAGTTATCCAGTACTGCAATTCAATTTCTTACAGCACTATAAGTGATCAAGTTCAGCTCATGAGTGAGAACGTATGGAACTTTTTTCTTTGTTTCTGTGATAAGTCACTGAAAATGACCTACCTCATATGCATCAAATGTCCTGCCAAATCCTTATATCTGTCCTTTTTTATGCCTCCATAATATTCCCCTGTGTATATTCCACATTTATTTTATTCATTCCAGTTTTGATGGGTAACATAGTTGGTACCATGTTTTTTTCCAATTGTGATTAGAGCTGGAATAATCATAGGTGTGCAGGTATCATTACGGTAAAATGATTTGAGTTCCTCCAGGTATATTCTCTACAGGGGAATTACTGTCACATGGTAGGTCAGTATCTTG
>NW_006962432.1:0-698 GCF_000164805.1 Carlito syrichta
ACACTAATATCTAACTACTCAATTTGCCTTGCTTTCCTTTTGTCAGTATTTCTCATTTTAAACGTTTATTTTGTGAGAATTACTTTTTAGTTCACCAGGATATTAATTTTGTCAATGAATAAGCACACTTATGAGGAAACTGGATTAAAGGTTATCCATCTTTGTATTCTGGCAGAAATGCATGTAAAGTAGTAAGTAGTTTTAACATGTCAGTATATTCATAGAAATTGAAATTGAAATACTGGAATCGATTCAACCCTATTTGTTCAAAAAGGTATGACTTTATTCTATCTTTATCAATTCTAATTCCAGGGACTATTGATTAGGCTTCAGAGAGAATAGAAAAATGCTGTTGTATTTTTTAATTTTTTTAAATTTATTTTGAATAGGAGTCTCACTGTGTCACCCAGGCTGGAGTGCAGTGGCACACTCACAGCAACTGCAGCCTCCACTTGCTGGGATCAGGCGATGTTTCCATCTCCGTTTTCCAAGTAACTGGAACTGCAGGTGCGTGCTACCACACCTGGCTAATTTTTAATTTCGATTTATTGTAGAGGTGAGATCTCGCTAAGTTGCCTGGACTGATCTAAAACCCGCGGGCTCAGGCAATCCTCTCACCTCAGCCTGACAAAGTGCTGAGATTATAGACTTGAGCCACCGCACCCAGCCATATCCCTTTCTATTCAGCCATAGGCTCC
>NW_006962433.1:0-923 GCF_000164805.1 Carlito syrichta
GCGGGAGCGCTGTTGGGGGGAGGGGCTGCGGCAGCAGCGGGAGAGGACGATGTTCCAGTGATAGCGATGGCCGAGCTCTGTTTGAGGAGTAGGCTGCGATGCTGGGGTCCCCAGCCTCCCGGGGGCGAGAGTCAGAGACCCACTGCAGATCTCCCTTGCAGAGGGCTTCAGACACCGGGTTGCCAGGTCGCCATCTTGCCCCGCCCCCCCTAATTTTTTTTCTTTAAAAAGGGTTACAATTCATGGTTGGGCCTAGAAATGTTCATTATGCAGGAATTGATTTTTAATAATTGTGTAATACTCCAATGATAACTACTTTTCCCTTTAATACGTTGAAATACATGGTAAAACTCTGCCTTCCAAACTGACAACTACAGTGTTTCTCAGATAAATTCTGAATGTTTTATTCTCCCTCAATTGAAACTTGTTAAGATTCCATATCTATATCATTCTTAGAAAAGTGAACCTTGAGATTCAGTGTACCCAAGTGCTATTCAGAAGTCAGAATGGATAATAAATCTTAAACAAATTTAGAAAATTATACAGGATCGTGATTTAACACAGCTTTTTCCATTATTACAATGTGTGTACATTTTCTTGGTGCACTCTGTGTTTTCTACTTGTTAATTTTTATTAAATGTTACAGATGTGCATTCCTTACAGAAAAGTTTCCCTCTTATAATTGAAGGAAATATAAAATCACATTCCCTTTATATTGTAACCCAAATTATATTTTTAAAATAATATTTCCATTGAATCCCCTAGTATTTTCTCTACCTAAGACATAATGCTGTCCTCTGCAACAAAGTGTCCGGTTATTCTGATACTTTTAATCACCATGCATTTACAATGAGGCATACAGAAAAAAGAGAATTTCAGGCCCAATAAATATAATCCAAAATAACATGTAGATGTACAAAGTA
>NW_006962434.1:0-1354 GCF_000164805.1 Carlito syrichta
GCACTTTGGGAGGCTGAGGTAAGAGAATTGCCTGTGCTCACAGGTTGGTGACCAGCCTGGGAAAACTTGGTGAGACCTCATTTTTACAATAAATCAAAAACTAGCCAGTCATGGTGGCATGTGCCTGTAGTTCCATCTACTTGGAAGGTTGAGGCAGAAGGATTGCCTGAGCCCAGCAGGTCAAGGCTGTGGTTGCCATGAGCAGAGTGAGATTGAAAGAAAGAAAGAAAGAAAGAAAGAAAGAAAGAAAGAAAGAAAGAAAGAAAGAAAGAAAGAGAGAGAGAGAGAGAGAGAGAGAGAGAGAGAGAGAGAGAGAGAAAGAAAGAAAGAAAGATTAAGAATCAATAAAATAAAGAGAAAAGGCAGTGAGTAAAAATGGTCCAACAAGAAAGAAAGAAAGAAAGAAAGAAAGAAAGAAAGAAAGAAAGATTAAGAATCAATAAAATAAAGAGAAAAGGCAGTGAGTAAAAAGAGTCCAGCTATTATTAGAGTATAATTTTTCAAAAGATTAACCAACATGATTTTTATACAAATACAACATGCACATATGTCAAAGATTAACATCCGGTGGCATACTTAATGGCATTTCTGTATTTTTGTGAGGAAGGCAATCTCCTCAGTTTTTCCTTAAAAGTATAAAGCTGTCTTCCTTTGCCACATAATTAGCCATATCAAAATGATTAATGAAATAGTTGGAGATGAGTGTTCATTTTTGAACAGTAATGTTTCTCTGTGACTGATGTTCTAAAATTTAAGTATGAAATCAACCCTCAAATTCTACTCACAGAAAACTGCTATGTCTTACACTTTAGAATTTACACTTACACAGCAATGAATACAATCCCACTATTTATGAATAAACAGTGATGAGTTACTGGGTTGAGTAAGAAATCACAGAACATACTCTAAAAGGACATTGTTCAAGAAAAGTAAAATCACTAGAATATGCATTCCATGAGGGCATAGGTTTTTGTCTGTTTAATTCTCTGCTTCATTCTTAACATCTAGACACTTGGTCAATAATTATTTTACTGTTTCTCAAATGCCTGAAACAAAGTGAACAATCTAAAAATATATTTGGATATATTACATTGCACCAAGACCCAGATGCATTCAACACATAAGTTTCAAAATGAATATATAGTAAGTCAATATGCAGTCATACAAAATATAGTATAAACATTTTCCATATGGATTAGATTAGAATGGAGTATGAATCAGAGAAGCACACAGGTTTGGTTGTGGGGAGACAACCAAAGGGTGGCTAGCTTATGCTTCCAGCAAGAGAGTCTGAGTATGATACAGCACAGTGGAAAAGTAGATAGATGTAACATGTACTTAGATGGTCCAAAGA
>NW_006962435.1:0-638 GCF_000164805.1 Carlito syrichta
CCCTGAGTATCAATAATTTAAGAAACCAATTATATCATCATTTGCCATTCTGGGAAGATAAGAGGGACTATCAGTTACCATAGCTTTATATGGGAGTTTAAACAACCTGAAATATCAAGGGGGCATTCTGATTTTTTAGGTAAACTGAAACGTAATGGAGGATAACTGGAACAACCTGAAAAAGAAAAATTATGATTAATAGTTTTGACCTGTGATGAAAAAACAGTGGGCCCTCTTAGTAAAAATAAATGATTAGTAAAGACAGTAATAATCTCAGCATCCCGTGTAACAGGCTAGAACACTGGAAGCTTTGGGATATAAGACCAATAAGATTTTTCCGAAGAAATGCAACCCTCCTGGCATGCTACAATAGCCTGCATAGTAACAAAAACAGTAGAGGGTGTCAGAGAAGCGTTTTGAGAGCAAAGCAGATCCTCAGTGTCGTGGGTGAGCACCTTGATTTGCTCCCATGTGGACTGTCTGCACTGTCCAGTCGAAATAGCTTGAAGGTTATGTCTGGGTTTGAGGAGCGGGAGAACGAATGATGAGATGTCTTCAGTCGAGTTGGTGAAGTGAAAGTGGTTGTTGAATGTTGAGACGTTTAGTTTTGGCGCACACTTCTCTTCATCCTCTGCATC
>NW_006962436.1:0-787 GCF_000164805.1 Carlito syrichta
TTACAAACCACCACACTGTTATCCAAAGATGTTACTCTACTTTTCAGTCCACATGCAGTGTAAAAGCATTTATTTCTTCCCAAATCCTGACCTGCATCTGCTATTGTTTGTTTTATTAATGATGGCCTGTCTTACAGGGGTTATGTGGTATTTCAAAGTGGTTTCATTTGCATTTATTTGATAATGAGTGAAGCTGGACAATTTTCATGTGTCTGCTGGCTGCCCGTATCTCTTCTTATGAAAAGTGTACATTCACGTATTTTGCACACTTTTCAAAGTGAATATTTGTCTGATTTTTATGAGTGCTTGAGTTTCTTGTAGATCCTAGATGTTATGTTTTTTTTAACGGATATATAGGTGGGGAATAGGTTTTCCCATTCTGTTGGCTGTATCCCTGCTCTTCTGATGGTTTCTTTTGTATTGCAGAAGTATATTAAATGGATGAGATCCCACTTGTCTAATGTACTTCTTAAGGCATCGGTATTTAGTGCTCTGAATAGGAATTAGTTTCCAGTTCCAGTCTTCCTAATGGTGTCTCCTTCGCTTTCTAAGATTATTATAACTTGGTGTTTTACGTTTAGTCTCTGATCAATTTAGAGGTAATGAGTATTGTGTAAGATAGGGGTCCTGTTTCAATTCTGTGAATGTTGTCAGAATTTTCGCAGCGCCAATTACAGAATATGTTCTCCGTTGCCGAGTGGGTATTGGAGGTTTTTAAAGATGAGTTGGTTGAGCATTTACGATTTCATTCTCTGTCCCGATCCATTGACTTATGGACCTATTCTTG
>NW_006962437.1:0-599 GCF_000164805.1 Carlito syrichta
GGCGGAGGCATAAGCACTGCCTGAGCCCAGCAGGCCGAGGCTGTGTTGGCTGTGAGTGTGACCCTGCAATCCATCCTGGGCGAAAGAGTGACTCCAACTCCAAATATATATATGTATGGACACTTGCAGTAACAGGCGCTTTTAAATATCTCAGTGAATTTAACTCTTCCAACCCCTTGATAAAGTAGGCCTGTGATCCTTATTTTACAGGTGAGGAAAGTGGTTACTTGGACAGGTTGAGTTGCTTCATTGATGTCATACAATTTTTTTGATGCATTTCAAAACTTAAACTTGAAGTCTTCCTCTAAATTGAGTATGCTTATCGCATAGTCTTCTTTGACTCTGACCACATCCCAAGGGTAAATGTCTCATTCTAGGTCCATTTTCTACTTGATGATTGAAAAATGGCACAAGTAGGTGGGGAAGGGAACTAGCTGACCCCTGGCCTTCCCTTTCCTCTGTCTTAACCTTAGCTGGGGTTAGGTTTTCTGCGTGATCTTGAGCAGTCATAGATCCGGACAACTACTCACCTGGAACATTTGTTATGTATAGATAATCGATTTGTAGTTGTACTTTCTTTGTCTCAATTATTCCTCTCA
>NW_006962438.1:0-5980 GCF_000164805.1 Carlito syrichta
TTTTCCAGATGCAAGCAGCCAGCTTGAAATACTGCTTGCATAGAAACATAACTTTGCCAAATCCAGTCAGCCACAGATTCCTTCCATTTGTAATAAATGACCCCAGTAGTTTTTAAAATAAATAGCATCCAGAATTATAAGGTGGGTATGTTCCAGAGGATATTTGCTTACGTGCAGCAGTCAGAGCCCAGCTGCTATTAGAAGACAGTCATATTCCCAGCTGAATTTTAGAAAATCTAGATTTCCATTGAAGAGATTGCCCTCAAGAAATTGGATTTATATGAACTGAAAAAGATGGATCTTGCAAAAATATGTTCAAAGATCTACAAGATATCATGAAACTCTGCTAATTCATCCTCATACTTCAATCATGATGGACTGAATTGTGGCAAAATCTATGCATGTAACAAAAGAGAATCTGCACTGAGACTGCAATGGAGAAAAAGATAAAATGCCCCAAACTTCCAAGATTACCATGATGAACATACATTTAGATGTAGATTCAAATCTCTTTCAGAGTAGTGTTATTCCAAGGCCTTCAGCTCCATAAGGAATTGATACAGCATGAGACCACAAGGTAAGAAATCGGGAAGAATGAGAAAGAAGGAAAAAAAGAAAGAAAGGAAGGAAGGAAGGAAGGAAGAAAGGAAGGAAGGAAGGAAGGAAGGAAGGAAGGAAGGAAGATAAAGGAAGAGGGAGCTCAAAAATAAAACTAACAGAAGCACAGCTGGGAAGTAAAATGTAACTCCAAATAGAAATAAAGACATAGATTGTTCCTCCAAAAAATGTTCCTCCAAAGTTGCATTATTGAATCAGAGGGGGTGGCATTGTTATCAAGAATGTGGTAGAATGCATTTCTGCCATCAGAGTTGTTTTTTTCATATTTTCCTTTTATCCAGTCTTCCATACATCAGTTTCAGGTTCTGGCACCTTATCCTGAGGGATGGGGATTTGTCACTGTGTGGAAGGCAGAATCCATTGAATGTATACTTCCTTCTCTCTTTTATTTTCATAAACAAATAAACAAAACCCCACATTCACTGAGAAGATAATCCTAAGATAATTCTAAGTTTCCTGGTTAGGAGCCATTTTAGACCTGGGCAGTTTGCATATGATCTTACAAACCAACAGAGTAATATATTTTTTAACTGAACTTGTCAATATTAAAAATTGGTAAATTTTACCCCCCAAAAATGTTTCTAACATCTCTTAAAGAAAGACATCAGCACTTGCGCAACACTGGGCACACATTCCCTATGGGACACATTGGCTATGACAGTATTCCTTTCATGAGGGGTGTGGATAGGCACCGTCTGCTTATTTCACTTAACAATTTACTCCTTTGGCCTTGGTGACTGATTAAAATTAGATTTCAGGATGAAAGGGTGACTTCAGAGGAGACATGATGATAAAGGACTCTGGATACCTAGTGAAATAAGTTCCTTCTCACCATTCTCTGGCAGTGTCCTGAGAAAGAGAGAAGGACTTTGAAGCATGGATTATAGTAAATCCCAGGTCCTGCCAAAAATGTCCAACTCTATTTCAAGGCACAGAAAGAGTGGTAATCCAAAATTTAAGGATCTCATGGGAGCTAAGCCAATAGTCATCTCTACAAATACCGGGATGAACATAAGGGCCCATGACCAGACAGACAAACCTCCCTGGAGAAAATACAGACCCTTTGCAAAGTGGTGGGGCATGAACCTCAGATGACCTGAATCAAAATTTCCTAACAACCTCACCAAGTCAGACTCTCGAATTTTGAAATTAAATTGATTTAGCACAATAAACACAACTCATATTTTTTGCAGATTGAATTTATGAACTTGGAATTGTATCCACCACAAAGACTGATAAAAAAACAGAGAAAAGGGTTTCATTTTTTCCAAGTCAGGACCCAAATATTAATGTCATACAAAAGAATATATTTTCCTGACAGCTGGAACTACTTAAAAATTCATTTTTTTAAAAGAAAGGAAACAGAATTAAATTCATTCAAACAAGCAGTTGCTTTCAAAATAGCTAATTAGGAGTCTTTAAAGTGGAAGGAAATGTTTTATTCTGTTCACAGTACTGTTGGCACATTTTGGGGTATACTGGCCTGGATGCCATTGTCTTCTTAGACTTATAATCATGCAGGACCAGAAAAGCAAGTGAGCTCACGAGAGCTCTTCAGATTGCCTGACAACTTCCAAATTATCTCATGTATTTGACAGGATCAGACCCACTGTATTGGATTACACTTAGCAGGCCCCCATATAGCCTTTGAAACTCCATCTTTTTTTCTGATAGTGTGACCTATTCAAGTGCCCCGATGGCATAAGTGCATCGTCTGTGTGTGTATGCACCAAAGAAGATAACATTGCAAATAAGAGTACTGTGCTATCTGGCTTTATCACATTTAGCATCCCTTTTGAAGTTAAAAACAAGATTATCCTGCAAATGCTTGGCAAGCCACAGTTAATCCTCATCTTCATGAGGGAACATGAAAAGACACCCTTAACACTCAATATTGACTTGCAGTTTTCTGTGTTATTAATGCGAGCGGTGAATTAGGTGCCACCATGTTGACATCTATCCATATCACTATTCCCGATGATGTGCCGTTAGCCATAACAATAAAGTGTTTATTTTTCCATAAAATGTATGCCTTGGCCTTTTTTAATATTAAATCCACTGATGAGTTTAGTGTTGGCTCAGCTTTGAGAAACTAGAAACTTCAAATCGTGGTTTATGGCAATAGACCTTAAGCAGAGATAATAATTTTGTTGATATGCTTTCTGGTAGTAGAGAATGTTTTCAGGTAGCTATCTTTGTCTTTGCATTATAGTAAGCTTATATGTTATACTTCCTGAGGACTTTTTTGTGATTCCATGTTTAGGAAAAACATGGGGTGATCTGCCTAAAAGGCAAAATAAACAAACAAACAAAAACTTCAGTTTTTATTTGTAGGCATATCCAGTCCTGATTATCAGAATGTCAGAATCAGCTAACTTTAAACAGTTAATTTGTTACATAAAACATATTAGTCTAACTTGAATCAAATATTTCGGACTCTGATATAAAAAGCTTACATTTTTTTTTTTTAGGTGAATGTAGCTTAAATTTTTTTTTTGCTAATTTCAAACTAAACTTCTGGAAAGATTTGGCTAAAATGACGTAGGTATGTATGTATGTACCTATCAATATCAAAAAAGGTGAGTGAGCTTATAATCGAATCATTTAAAATTGTAATCTTCAAACAACAGTGTTATATGTGCTTCGGACTTATTTTATAGTTATGACTGAGTGATGACACAGAGAGGTCAATATCATTGAAAGAAAAGTTTATTACTCAGAATTTCCCAGAAAAGGAGGCCATGTGGGGAAGCATTGGGGTTGATCAGGAGACACAGCAAGCAGAAGTAAACATGGGTGAGAGCATTTATGATAGTAACAGAAAGTAGTTAAGTGATGATATCCCTGTTAGGCACGAAAAGAAAACAGATGTTGGGATTTGTGGTTGGAAGATTTTTAATATGATTTTTGCACACCTGTGAAAACACAAGATGGAATGAATGTAAACAACTTTGGCTGTTAATTTGGCCCATGATTTCAAGATGCCGATTTACTGATTACAGAATATTAAGAATGATTCTTATAACACAGTAGACTAACTTGATCAACTTACATGCCTTTGTTAGATATTTACCAAAAAATAATCTTATAACTATTTGAAATTGTATTCATAAAATATTTTTATCAAATATTCTGGAGTGGAATAACTTTCTTCAAGTTTTCTTCAAAACTTGCTTTTTTCTTCAAAATTTTGCTTTTTCTTCAACTGTGCTAAGTAAATTATACTTCCTTCAATGCATGAGGAAATAGTTGATACTTTTCCTCTCTCAAGTTTGTTTTCTAACTCGTCCTTATCCCTGATCTGGTTATTAACTGTCCTGGATACCATTTTGAATTATTTTACTGCAACAGATTATATGTGTTGGTAGAAAACAGTTTATTTTTTACAAAGGTCTTTTTCCATGCAAAACACGAACTATTCAACAATACTTTAAACATTGCTATTTTGTTCCTGTTAAGGTGGCAAATAGGCTCTGATTAAATGTACGCTTAAATTGCTGTTTGTTGGCAGTGTACACACAAAAATGTGTGTGTATATGTGTGTGTGTGTGTGTGTATGTGTATGTGTGTTTAAACAGTTCAATTAGTATTCTGTGGTAATCTGCTCATCACGTAGAAACAGCATCTAAGCAGAGGGCTTGATATTTCGAATCAATACTGTGCAGAACATTTAAGTGTCACAGCAAATATCAATAGGACCAAAGTCATCCTTGTGCTGGGCAAAGTCTAATTGGCAATGCAATCAGAATGACCAATTTACTTCCAAATTCCTTCTGCCAGAGCTCTTCTCGTCACTTAAATCCAGATGCTGGAAAATCACAGGGTATGCAAATGCAGGAGCCCACATTGTCTCAGTACAATTGTGCTCCCCTGTACAGTTACTCACCCTAAATCACAAAAGATTTAAACCCAAGCTGTTAGCATATGGATCTGATATTCTTTGTCCGAGTGCATAGGGTGTTTTCCTATTCTCTAATTTTATGTTTTTGTTTGAGATGTAATTTTTTTCCAAAAAAAGACTTAAAAGAAAATAATGTTAAAATTAATTGAACATAAAGAAATCCAGGAGTCCCTGAACAAAATCCATTTTACAACCCAGCTAAGTGAAGATGTGAGCTATAACTTAATCAGGTTGAGTAGACATTGGAAATAACCTTATAACTTAAAACATTCAGATGCTCCAGGTAATGAGAAGCAGAGTGGTGTTCTGGAAAAAGCAGGAGACCGGGATATGAAGGTATAAAGCCCTGCCACTTTCATTCTTCCTTTGTTATCTTTAACATTGTCACTTAACCTCTCTGAGCTTCAGTTTCCTGTCTGGTCAAGTGAAGAAAATAATGCGTGTCTTATTTACCTTATAGTGATCAAAGGAAATAATTAGAAAGTGCCATGCAAATGTAACACATTACTAATATCGTCTCTTTGTACCAGCTCATTTGTTTTAAAGATTAGGTTTCACTGTTTAGACCTTTTGAAAAACAAAACAGTTGGATTTAGCCAAACAACTAGGTATAAAGAAAAATTATTTGCATCAACCATCTCTTATTTTAGGTAGATTTTCTATAAAAAATATTACCTTAAAAGAGTTTATTTAAGGACCAGTCTTTTAATAATGCAACTGAATAGAAAGTTTCTTATCCCACATACTTGATTTCTCAAAGCACTGCCTCAAAATTCAAGTTTCAAAAGGAGTTGTAAATGTAACCACCAGGTAGCAGACATGACAGCAAGGTTTGCCATTCTGGGAGACCAAGACGTCTGAATCCAGGATCTTCCCAGGTCAGCCCAGAGTCAATATAAAACTGTCTCAGAGGTATTGGAGGGCTGTGGAGTTGGGAAGCCAAGGAGGCTATGATTAACATCCATTTATTCAAGTTTGCATTTCCATTATTCAATAAATACCCACTGTATATAAAATCATTCAGAAAGTGGAGAATATAAAGATGATGAAGTCATAATTTTATGAAAATATGTGTATGAAACAAAACTACTCACTGTGAAAAATATCCCAGGCCTTTCTCAGCAAGGTCCTCAACTTAAACCCATCCTACAATAGTACTTTTCTTTCTTCCTATGTGTACTGGCTTAACTAGCTTTCCCTCCAAATTCATGTCCAGCTGGAAGCAGTGAATGTGACCTTATTTGGAAACAGGATCCTTGCAAATGTCATCAAGTTAAAATGAAATCATATTAGATTAGGGTGTACTCTGAATCACATATGGCTGGTGACCTTACAAGAAGAGGGCAACTTGGAAAAAGAAAATCCTAAGAGAAAAGGCCTTGTGAAGAGAGAAGCAGAGACCCTAATCAAAAAAATTTAAGCCCAAGAATTCCAAAGATTGCTGGCAACCACCAGAATCTA
>NW_006962439.1:0-6623 GCF_000164805.1 Carlito syrichta
CATCCAATCATAGTTTCTTTCTGGACTTTCTATTTAATGCCAGAGCTAATTACCACTCAAAAATGGTGTTTCTCAATCAGATATTTCTTCACCCAAAACAGAAAAATAAAAAGTGACTTAGAATGCTTGTTAAATCAGAATTAAAAAAACCAAATATCACAAGAAAGAACAATGAATCATATAATTCATATTAAAAATTAGTGCTACTCTACCTAAATATCCTAAATTCTAATCTCAGTTATAATTGCCAGTTTGACTTTTCTAAAGTGTAGTGTTTTACATGTAAATTGCCAAACCCCTCCACTGTTTATCATAGAGAAGATTGAATTTGTGCAGAGACAAATAATCATTGTCTTCTAGTTATTATCAGCTTGTAGCAAAATGAGTACTAATAATTAAGATTTATTGAGTACTTATTATACCAGATAAGATTTCGTCTGTTTTTCACGTGATTTATCTCATTTAATCATTATTTGCACTGACTGCGATCTATACAAGGATGACAGGTGACAAAAGTGAGGAAATGAGAGATTAAATAACTAGCTTCGCTTTTATGTGGTGTAAGTAGGCGATAAAGAAGACAGAATGGCCCCAGAATTCACATGCTTGACTACTATACTCTATACCTATATCTTAAATTTGTTATGTGCTCTAAACTATCCCTACAGGATAGACAAGAGAAGCAATTAGTAATTTACTCACAATTTCTAAATTATAGATTTTTTTGTTGTTGTTCAAGGTGCTGGAAATTTTCCACTACCCTCCTACACTATTCCTTTTGACAAGCTTCCTGGTTGGACTCCAGCTGGGTGAGTCTTATATGTTTTTTCTAAACCTCTTTAATTCTTATAGGCCATTTTTTTATTACTTACACTACTATCTATTTCCTTCTGTCTTTGTTCACAGTTCCTTCCCAGTTCCAACATATTTTTTGTTAAAATGATTATGACAAATGTTCTGTTGCATTACTTACCAACCATTATAAACATCTACATTTCTATGTGGGATCCATAAATTAATATTGGTTGTGGTAAATGAAAATATCATTCTGGAACACATGCAAGTTGGCATCTCTATGTCTAATTTATGTTTTTGTAGTCCGTGTCATGGTTTAATGTGAAAAAATTGAGCCGATGCTTCTCTTTATTTTGCTATAAGCTGCTAATAACAAAAATGAAGGTTTTTGCACTTCTGATATTTTTGCATAAATCCAGTTGTCTCTGTGATAAACAGTCAAGAAGTGTAACAATTAACTTGTAACAATTAACTTTTATATATATACACCCTAGAAAAGTCAACCTCATATTACATCTGAGATTAGAACTGAGGACACTTAAGGAAGATAGTGAACCTGAATTTTTAATATCAATTATCTGATTCCTTGTGCATGTTTTTACTTAGCGCAGTTTTGCTTTAGCTAATGTTCCAATTGAAATTTTTCTGTGATCATATAGTTGGCCAACTTTTTCTGATTTGCTCTCTCTTCTTCCTGTTTATCAAGATCCTTCTTGCACACATTACCCTCTGAACATGTGCTTTTATACATGTGCATTTTTAAAGATAGAATGCATTTTGGAAAAAAAAACTGACATATCAAGCAACAATTCATCACATCCCACATTGAAAGCAATGAGGCTGCTTCAAAAATCAGTGCTTGGGCTGCCTTAATGCTGCGGATCATTTCACAGCCTGACAAGTAAATCCTACAATAATCCATCTTGCTGTGACAGGGAGATGCAGCATCTTATATTTTAATAATATCCCAAGGAAAAACAGCTCTACCTCTCAGTGGAACAGAAAGCAAAAAATCACTTCCCATTAACCTCGAGCATTCGTTTACATTGCACATTTTAAATTCCAATAAATAACAGATTATTTAATAATTAATTTTTGATCCTTACTTGAAACAATAATCAATTATATCTAGGGCTCTTATTTTGGGGGCTAAGCACTCTTCTTGAGTGATACAAACTTCTCTCTTGATGGAGGGGAAAACAAATACAAAAAATGTAACTGCCTGCTAAAAACTTGTCATTAAAGATTCTTTTATTTTTTATATAACTAACAATCTTAGATTTAGTTGTATGTTAGAATTAATCAAAATGCTGAAATTTTATATTGCTTTTTTCTTTCTGGTGCTTACTGCCTTGTGCAGAAGATAGAAAAACTCATGAAGTCAGATAGTTTCTCCAAAGATTTGTAAAGTTCTGTGAGAACAAAGGGCAGAACAAATAACTCAACTAAGGGACTTTCATTTGTTGACACACTTCTTTCAATAAAATTAATTAATGTATCATATTGTCTATCTTTATGAAAGGTTCTCACACATAATTAAAAGCACTTGTCAGCAGTAACATTTTCTTTGACTTTATTTAAGGGTACAATAAAAATGGAACCTTTTTTCTACCTAACTCTAACATGATCATTAATGCTACTAGATAAAAAAGTAACAATAACATGAGATCTCCTTCTCATGGTACTATCTTTTTTTCCCTATTCTTTTCTGTTTTGCTTTGTTTGTTTTGAGACAATAGGTGTCAGCATTCCATTCACAAATTGGCAGATTTTGTCCCTAATATGAAAATCTTAGAGGGTAACTTAACCTTTCGCTATTCTACCTTTATTTCTTCTGGGGCAAAACTTGAACAACTTCATAATGTATATTTGTGATACCTCTCCAACTTCACCTAGCAAAGAAAAATATTTCTTGTTAAGACAAGTTTAGTTGTTTAGTGTGTTATGGAAGCCTCATAGCAATTACAAATGCTTCATGCAAATAGGGTGGCAGGACATGCAGAAATAAACCCACCTGTCTCCTCTGACCACATTTATGTTCCATTGTCCAACCAGGCCTCACTTACAAAATACCCACCCAAACAAAATAATTCCCATAATTCCTTTCATTTTAGTCAATTAATTTTTGTTGTTGTTGTTGTTTGTTCTAACGTCAACATTTACAAGACCTATGTTTATAACAATTTCTAAAAGATAAATTGTTCTTCTCCCCAGGGTGGAAGTGTCTTATACAAAATAGAGACTTTGGGAACTTGCACACTGTCGTTTAGTTAAGGAATGACCAATTGGTTTCATCAAACTTGAAAACTCTAATCCACTAATGGTGGTTACCTGTATTGCAAAGAATTATGAAGCTAAATCTTAGCTATGTAAGGCTGAGTGCCTCAATCCATTAGGAATGTCTGCCACAAATAAGGGATGCACAATATTGGCGTGCATGCCTACTGTTTGACATGCTCATTGTAACTGTCTTAGTACTATTTAATTATGTAGAGTAACTGATTTACTAAGGGCTTAGGTTCTCATTTCCTTGGAATAAGACTAACAGAAATCATTTTTCCTTCTTCCTGAGATAAATATGTTTATTATGACATCTTAATTTAGTCTATTTTAAACATTCTAAATAATGTTGCTCGTAACCATAAACAACAGTATTATAAAATAATTTTATAATAATTTTATTTAATATGACTTAAAGTCTTAAAGAAATAAGTCTTTAGAACACTTCAGCATAAACTAGGGTAGGACTTCTAGTCTATTTTTGCAAAGAAAAATATAATCTGTTGCTAACTCTATAGGATTGATGTGAAGATCAAATGGGATCGTGAAAATAAAAGCACTTTGGAAAATAAATCGATGCAAAGTATTTTATTATTTACTTGATTATCATTAACTAAGGAGAGATGAAGAAATACTTGAACAATAGTTTCTGAAGGCACTTTGTACATTTGGTAAACCAGTAAGGTCTAGACTATCCTTGCTAGTTTTTTTTATATGGGGTTCATGCTCTTACTTTCATATAAATTTACACAGTGAAATAATATAAAATTGAATTAAATATGGCTTTCTGTGACCTGTCTCTACGATAAGCGGAATGGAAGTAGTTTGATGAGGAAAGTTTTAAGAATAACTTACACGCCTCAAAACACACAGTGTATGCCCCAGCTGCTATCTATCAAGGACAATTCAGCCTACTTCCCACTTCCTATCATTCAGGCTCAAAGAAGCCCAAATAAAAAATTCTAGCTATCGGTCTACAAATTACACTTTCTCCCAATGTTGTGAACACACTTATATTTTCTTCAACTCTTATAAAACCAACCAAACTAAAACAATGGCAAAGAAAAACAAAAGCACTAACAAGGTAGTTTTAGTTTAATTTCCCAAAATTTCTAAAGTAGGGAACAAATATCAGTGTCACCTTTGAATATCATTGGCATTTACATAAAATTGCTTGTAGAATATTTGATATTTATTGACAAACTGTTATGTAAAAGCATAAGGATGATTTTATGTCTAGTGACATAAATGAGACAAGAAGGCCAAACTGTGTATAAGAAAATCATGGTGATATTAAACCCAAATGTTGGGCATTCGCCATTCTCTTTTTGTTATTGAAATTTTCAAGGCCATTCATATCAACCAATGAATTTCTAATGTGCTTCACCCTTCGATCAAGCCAGCTTGAGGTTTCTGTCCATTAACTAGATATTATGAAATTATTTGTGCAATTCAAAATAAATGGAGAATTTTAGTACAAACTAATAACCTGTACTAGATGTTTTTATCTAAAAGATGCTAAAGGTGATTACAGACAAACACTTGCTTTCAGAATACTTGAAGGTTATGAACTTTTAAGTTGACGTCTAGAGGAAAAGAGAATTGCTTGAATCCACTGAATCTGGTTTTGTTTGTTTGTTTGTTTGTTTAAAAAAACAAAAAACAGCCTAGACACAAAGAACAATTACTTTCTCTTTTTCATTAAGCTTTGGGAAAAGATCAAATGACTCAGGAAAAGGAAAGGAAAGTAGATTGATGAATATTCAGTTGTACTTATTTGAGACATATTCACTGAACATCTTGTATGATTAGTCAATATGCCATTGGTTATTGTTCTCCAATGCTAAACCAATGTCCTCCACTTGAGAAACAATACTAAAAAATGCTTATTGAGTATATTATCTAATATATTAAATATATAGGGAATAATGTATATACACATACACATAATATATACCTTACATCCAACATATAGGATATAATATGTCCTATTGGATATAATATCTGAAAGGAAAGAAAAGCAAATATTAGCGCTGCAATTTCAGACACATACCTTATCTATTACTATTTACCTTACAACACAGCAAAGAAGCTATGAGATAGCTTTCATGCAAAATTAGGACCAAAAGTTGGCTGGTAAAGAAACTGGGACTCAGCAAGGTAAACAAAGCCAGCGTTTGAACAAAGTCAGTCTAACTTGAGAGTCACAGCTCTAACCAGTAAACTAAAATGTTGATTTATTTAATTTCCTCAGCTGAAAGGGAAAAAATATATAATGAGAGTTGAATACATTTGGAAGTAAAATATGAATATTACAAAAGGAAAGAATCAGAGAAGCATGGCGTAATAGAAAGTGTGAAAGATGCTGACAATATGGAGGTGATTGTAAGCTGAACATGTGAAGAGTATGATGTGAATAGGCAAAAAACAGGAAAGAAAAAAGAAGACAATTTTCATCAAAGATGAGGAATATTCAAAATGTGTTGCTTGCATTTTTTTTTTTTTTGAGTTGGAGTCTCACTCTCTCACCCAGACTGGAGTGCAGTGGCCGCTCCCTGCCACCGCAGCCTCGACCTGCTGCGCTCCGGCGATCCTTCTGCCTCAGCCTTCCAAGTAGCCAGAATTACAGGCATGCGCTACCATGCCTGGCTGATTTTTTTTTTTTAATTTATTTATTGTAGAGATGAGGTCTCGCTGCCCAGGCGGGTCTCGAACCCGCGGGCTCAGGCAATCCACTCACCTCAACCTCCCAAAGGCGCGGGATTACAGGCTGAGCCACCGACCCTGGCTGCTTGCATTTTTAATCTTTCTTCCTTAGACAATACCTGAATAAGATCCACTTTATTTTGGGCATCAGTGCCCAAACTTATAATACTGGCAAACTGATGAGAGTTGGAATACATAGGGAACTAGCAACTTTTAGGTTTTGTTCTGTAATAAGAAAAGTATTACAACAATTAAGAGCATGGATCCAGTCAGCATGGGTCCAAATCCTGGCTAACATTTTTAGACTGAACAAATGATTTACACTTTCTAGTCATCATTTCTTTTTCTATAAAATGGGAGTTAAGTACCTTTATCAAAGATTGCTGGGAGGTGTGAATGAATATATCTAACAGGTTTACAACATTGTAAGTTCTATCTAAAGGTGAGTCAATTGAAAAGACATATGATGAAGAGGGAATGTTTGGCATGGAGAAGTCTTAAATTAGCTGAGTGTGGTGGTGTACGCCTATAATCTCAGCTACTTGGAGGACTGAGACAGGAGGGTCACTTGAGTCCAGAAGTTTGGGGCTGCAGTAAACTATTATTGTACCACTGCCTAAGCAACAGGGAAAGACCTCATCTCTTAAAACAGAAACAGAAACAAGAAGCAGCAGCTATCTCCAAATGACTAAAGAACAAAAAGTAGTATCAATATCAATACAGTTACTTGGAGAAAGGTAGAAAGGAAAAATATGGTTTTGTATCTGTCTCAGAATGTAGTTACATGTTAAGCTTGAGTAAAGTCATTCAAGCTCTAACATATCTAACAGGATTTATACTTC
>NW_006962440.1:0-672 GCF_000164805.1 Carlito syrichta
CACCCACTATGGAGGTGGTCCTGTCACTGGGGCATCAATCACAAAGGATTGGCTATCACTCGTGCACTTATCACAGAGGAGTAGTTGTCACTGGAGTACCCACCTCAGAAGAGAGACAGTCACAAGGACATGCATTAAGGATAGGGGTTTATCACCTGTGTACACTTCAGAGAGGATACCCAGTCAATAAGGCATCAATCATAGAAGAAACAGTCAATTGGGTATTCAACACAGAAGAGGGCTTTTCACTGTGGCACTCATTTTAGAGGAAGAACAGGCACTGGAGCACCAATCAAAAACGAGGCTCAGAAAATGAAACACTTGTTATCGAGAAAGCATAATCACTGTTATACCTAATCATTAGGTATATGATTAGAGCACCTATATGGGGGAAGTGCAGAAATGGAGACATATAATGGAGAAGAGCAAGTCACTGGGGCATTCATCAGAGGGAAGACCACTGGGACTCCCATAAGGTTGGAGGGCCAGTCACTTTTGCACCTGTCACAGAGAATGCTTGTCACTGGGTTACCCATCAAAGATGAGGGCCAGTCAATCATGCCCAATCACACATGAGGACAAGTCAATGAGGCAACAAACACTAGAGGAGAACCAGTCACTGAGGCACCCATAGCAAAAAAGAACCAGTCACTGGGACAAGTATCACAAAAA
>NW_006962440.1:2082-2828 GCF_000164805.1 Carlito syrichta
AAAGGTCAGAGACAGATGAAGCTAATCTCAGGTTGTGCAAAAATCTTTCAGTAGGGAGGTTTAGGTAAATTCAGGCAAAGGGATCAACCAGGGACTAAAGCAACTCCTATTACATGGAGCTGAGTACTCAAGTTAGCTGAAAACGAGGATAAAAAATTCTAGGCCTCAAGAACTCAAGAAAGAGGGAGATAAAAATTCTCACTCTAACATTACCCAAGATATTCAATAGAAAGAATTTTAAGGTGTTGATGGGGTAGCTGTTGTAACAAGACCAAGGCAAGTGATCAAGAGGACTTCAATGTCTACATGAGAATGGGAACACCCTCCAGGGATGGACGTTCAGTCAGCCGAATAAAAAGTTTCTAAATATAGATCCTGGGTTGGACAATAATAATCAAGAGTATAAAACTAAAGTGCAGAATCTGAGGTGGTTGATTATTAAGGGAAGCAGCCTCGAGATTTCAGAATGTCTCTAAAGATTTTAAGGCCCAAAAAGAGAAGGCAGAAACTCCATTTGCCTTGCTTCAGAGACATACAGACCAAATGAGGAAGTACTACAGGACACCTGCAGAGGATTCTGTGGGACAGGGTGTTCTAAAGGTTAATTTTGTTACCAAAAACTGGTCTGATATTGCTAAAATGTTGCAGAAACTTAAGTGGATGGGATGAGAAACCAATAGAAGAATTACTTAAGGGGACAAAAAAGTTTGTAAACGGTATGGAATAAATAAAAAACCAAAAAGTAA
>NW_006962440.1:3754-4928 GCF_000164805.1 Carlito syrichta
GAAGAACCTCATTCCAGGATAGACCTGGCTGGGACAGTCTTGTGATAGTACATACCTGGGGAATATACTATCCAATACATCCCCAACAGAGACCTCCGTGACTATACAAGAATGGGAAGGGAACACTGCAGCCTCACTCACCTCCACTGTCCCTTATCCTTCCTACATGGATCCCTGCAAAACTAGTGAAAGAGATGGCTCTACAGGAGAGATCTGACTAGAGGAACAACCACAGAGCCTGCCACAAGAGGACAGAAAATTTTGTTTGTTTTTTGTTCTGTTGTTTTTCAAATTTTCAATCTTTTTTATTTTAAAAATTTTCTGTTTGTTAGCTCATCTATTTTTAAAACATTTTTTCTTTGTGCATGAATGTGTATGTGAGGCTTTGATCTGTATCCCCCTCACAATTTTTATTTTCTTTTTCTGTTTCTTTCGTTATTTGTCACTCTCCATTTATGTGTGTATGTGAATAACTGAGTGTTCATCTTTTGGTTTTTGTTGTTGGTTTTTGCTCTTTTGTTCTTCTGGTTTTTTTTTTTTTTTTGAGTTGGAGTCTCACTCGGTCGCCCAGACTGGAGTGCAGTGGCCGCTCCCAATCACCGCAGCCTCGCCTGCTGGGCTCCAGCGATCCTTCCACCTCAGCCTTCCGAGTAGCCAGAATTACAGGCATGCGCTACCACGCCCGGCTGTTTTTTTTATTTATTGTAGAGATGAGGTCTCACTGCCCAGGCGGGTCGTGAACTCGCAGACTCAGGCAATCCACTCACCTCAGCCTCCCAAAGGCGTGGGATTACAGGCTGAGCCACCGAGCCTGGCTGCTTTTTTAATATTCTTTTTTTTTATAGTTTAAGGGGTGTGTCATTATATGTGTAAGGGTTCCACCTGTATCTCTTTTTCCTTCCCCCCCCCCTTATTTACCCTCCCTTTGGTCTTTTTGTCTTTCTAATCTATTCACTTTGTACTAGACATGCGTGTGTGTGTTTAGTTTTCTTGGATTTTTGTGTTTTGGTGGTGGTTTGTTTTGTCTTGCTTTGTTGTTATTCCAGATTGTTTTATAGTATGTGTTGTTATCTGCTTTTCATCGTCATATAGAGTGGATGTAGGGTGTGAATCTAGGGAACACATACCACAATAAGTGAACATTTTGATTTGCAAGTAGCATCTGATTCCTAGC
>NW_006962441.1:0-632 GCF_000164805.1 Carlito syrichta
CCTCAGCCTCCCGAGTAGCCAGAATTACAGGCACGCGCTACCACGCCCGGCTGATTTTTGATTTATTGCAGAGATGAGGTCTTGCCAAGTTGTCGAGGCGGATCTTGAACCCGCGCACTCAGGCAGTCCGCTCACCTCAGCCTCCTGAAGGCGCGGGATTACAGGCTGAGCCACCGAGCCCGGCTAGAGCACTGCATTTTAAAGGAAGAGGGTACAAAAGCTTTATTGATTTAGTTTGAGAATCTACATTGCAATTAGTCTTAAAAAAACTAACATTTGTACCAGGTGTGGTGGCTTACACTTGTAATTCTGGCACTTTGGGAGGGAGAGGCGAAAGGATTGCCTGAGCCCACAGGTTTGAGACCACTCTGGACAACACAGCAAGACATCATCTCTACAATTTAAAAAAAAAATTAGCTGGGCATGGTGGTACATGCCTGTAGTTCCAGCTACTTGGAAGTCTGAAGCGGAGGCTTGCCTGAGTCTAGCAGGTCAAGACTGCTGTGGCCGTGAGCATGCCACTGCACTCCAGCCTGGGCAATAGAGTGAGACTTCAACTCAAAATAAAACATAGCAATAACAACAACAACAAAAACCCCTACCATTTGTTGAGATTGTATCAGAGAAGAGTG
>NW_006962442.1:0-503 GCF_000164805.1 Carlito syrichta
CCTGATGACAGAATGTGCCAGTCAAGTCCAGGCACTCTGGCTCACGGCTGTCAGCCCTGATCCCTAGAAGGCAGAACCCAGGGTTTGGAGACCAGCCTGGACGACGTGGGCAGACCTCATCTTGGCGATAGGTTCACAAAATTGAGTCAGGCGTGGTGGCTACTTAGGGGTTGAGGTGTTAGGATCGCCTGAGACCCATAGGTTGAGGCCCAGAGTGTCACAATCATGTCGCCGCACCCCAGCCCAGCAGATGGAGACTCCGACGACATAATAGATGTCTTCCACAAGTGTCAAAACAGGCATCTATGTTTCCCTAGGGAAACCGCCGTGTGGGTGTGGGATGATGGAATGTTTGGGAGAGTGAGAGGCCCTCCCTCAGCCAGAAGGTGGCGACAGGTGACCAGAAACTGGGAGGGCTGCAGTGCTACCAGTCTGCCTTCATCTCTCTGTGCTTGATGGCAGCCCTACTTCTGGGCCCTCTGTTCCATGAGCTCACACATGTC
>NW_006962443.1:0-2371 GCF_000164805.1 Carlito syrichta
ATAGCAGAGGCCAAAGGCATGAGTGTGAGTGACACTGGAGGTTGAGGGTGCAAGCTCAAGGGATGACAGTGGCTGAGGGCATGAGCACGAGTGACAGCAGAAGCCGAGGGTGTGAGTGCAAGTGAGGGCTTCAGCCAAGGGTGAGAGTGCAAGTAATGGTGTCAGCTGAGGATGCAAGCATGGATGACAATGTAGGTTGAGGGTGGAAGCTCATGCTCCCTGCCTCCACCGTCACCTGTGCTCACCTCCTCAGCCCGCTTCAACACACACATTCACACCTTCGGCCTTTGTCATCCCTTGCGTTTGCGCCCTCAGCCTCCGGAATCACTCACACTCATGTCATCAACCTCTGGCATCACTCATTCTCAGGCGGTTGACCTCCATTGTCACTCACGCTCACACTGTCACTTCACTCATGTCCTTGGCCGAAGCCATCACTCATGCTCACACCCATGGCCACCACCATCCCTCATACTTGCACCTTTGACACGTCACTTTAACTTTTGCCTTCAGACACCACCGTCCTTTATGCTCACACCCTCGACTGAAACCATCCTTCTTGCTTGTTCCCTCAGACATCACTGTCCCTCGGGCTCACACCCTTGACTGACACCATCACTCACACTCATGCCCTTGGCCACTGCCTTCTTTCACGTTAGAACCCTCAGTCAAAACTCATGCTTGCCATCTTGGCCAAGGCTGTCCCATGCACTTGTGTCCTTGGTCAATAATACCATCAGCAACCACCATCTCTTGCATTCATGCCCTTAGCCTCTCCCATCCCTCAAGTTCATGCCCTCAACCTACGATGTACTCGTGCTTGTGCACTTGACCAACAGTTTTACTCGCACTCATACCCTCAGCTTCCACCGTCACTCATGCTCGCACCCTAGGTTGACATCATCACTCCCATTTGTGCTCTTGGCCCACACCATCACTTTCACTTGCACCCTTGACCAGTGCATCCCTTGTGCTCTTGGCCTTGGCCTCCACCATCCCTCAAACTCATGCCCTCACCAACGCCTTCTCTCATGCTCACACCCTCAGCCTCTGCAGTCACCCTCACTGGCACCCTCAGCCTCCACTCTCACTCATGCTGGCACCGTTGGCCTCCTCCATCACCCACACTCATGACCTCTGGCTCTGTCTTCACCCATGATTGCACCCTCAACATTTACTATCACTTGTACTTGTGCCCTCAGGCTTCGCTGTCTCCCAAGCTCATGCTCTTGGCCTCCAACATTACTTGCACTTGCATCCTCAACCTCCGGCATCACTTGCACTCATGTCCTTGGCCTCCACCATCACTCATGCTTTCACCTTTGGCCAATGCTGTCGCTCCTGCTTGCATCCTTGGCCACAGCCATCCCTCACTCACGCTCATGTCCTTGGCCACTGCCATCCCTGACACTTGCACCTTCAGCTGATGTCATTGCTTGTGATCACATCTCAGGCACTGCTGTCCTTTGAGCTTGTGACTTCAGCCTCTGCCATTTCTCCTGCTCTCACCCGCAGCCTCCACTGCTCTCATCATCACTCACGCTCGCACCCTCCACCTCTGGGTTACTACTGCTCATTCACTCAGTCTCCGCCGTCACTTGCACTTGTGCACTTGGCCTCCAACATCACCCATGCTCTCACTCTCAGCCTTTGCCATCATGTGCACTCACTCCCTCAGATTTTGTCATCCTTCACACTTGTACAATAAGCCTCCAGCATCACTAGTTCTTTGTCCCCTGTGCCTCGGGTGACACCCACATGTGTGCCCTTGGCCTCCCCTGAAACTCACTTGCCTGCCTTTGACCTCTGCCACACTCACACGAGTTCTCAGCCTCAGGTGACATCTGTGTACTTGCCCTCAGCCTCCAACAATACTCATGAGCACTCTTGGCCTCACAGGACACACATGTGTGTGCCCTTATCCTCCACCAAAACTGGTGCGCATACCCTCGGTCTCCTTCAAAACTTGTGCGTATGTTCTCAGTCTCCGATGACATCAGCATGTGCATCCTCAGACATGACTGACACCTGTGTTTGCGCCCTCAGCCTCTGCTGTCTCTTGCATGCATGACTTTGACCTCGGATGACAGCTGTGCACACACCCTCAGTCTGTGCCGACTCTTGTGCCCACACCCTTGGCCTTGGGTGACAACTTTGCGCAAGGCTTTGAATGACACCCATGCTTTGTGCCCTTGGCCTCGGATGACACCAGCACACATGCCCCCATACTCTGCTGTAACTTACACATGCCCTTGGCCTCGAAATACACCCATATGAACCCGTTTGGTTTCTGCCAATGATCGTGCATGCACCCACAGCCTCAGATGACACTGACATGAGTGTTCTAAGCCTTCACCAACATTCACATGGG
>NW_006962444.1:0-7012 GCF_000164805.1 Carlito syrichta
AAAAAAAAAAAAAAAGTTATTAAGCACAAGGTAACAATTAGGAGTTTAATATGTTTACCAATACTCAACACGATATACTAAAGAATTTGAATATATAGAAATAAATTACCTATCTCAGTTCATAAAAAAAAGAAAAATTAAAGTAAAATAAAATATCTTCTACCAAGAGAGATCATTTTTGTTCTGGTAGAATTATGGAGTATGAATTTATATAAAATCACATTGCAAACCTCCCTAGGATAGAATCTTAAGTTGAAAGCATATGATATCTCTCTTTAGTTCTTAAAATTTTTCAAATATCAAAATCACTACTCTCACTTATTTCCACATGATGTAAAAAGAAAACTTAAAAAATACTTTGACATGGATTTCTAAATAAATAAGCAGATATTTGCCCATCTCCAAAAGCATCAGAAAGGTAGCCAGATCATGCAGTTCCTAACAAAAAATTAAGTGGACTCTGATTTCCTCTGTAACCTTGAAAGGAGATCACTGAAGAAGAAGCAGAGCTTTTGGAGAATTTCTGAACATAGAAAAACAGATGTCCCTTTGTGGACATCTTGACCTCTGTCATCAGCTTCATTCACTCCCCCCTACCTGGAGGTTTGACTAGCGTGCTGTTTCTCTTCACATCCCAGGGTTCCTTCCTTTGCTCCAGACACTTGATCAGGTCTGGCTTAGAGACAGCGAGTCCTGTTTAATTAGAACAAAGTAACATGACTCTTGCTGGGGTTCTTCAATTGCAAAACTAGTATTGTGTTAAGTAGAGAACACATTATATAAGGTTCCAGAAAATTAATCCCAAAATACTGTTTCTGGATAAAAACATTAGAGCATTTAGATAGAATTTTAAATTTGTGGGTTTCTTTCCTTTTTTCTTTTTTTGAGTTGGAATCTTACTCTGTCACACAGGCTAGAGTGCAGTGGCACTCTCATGGCCACCCCAATGTTGACCTGCTGGGGTCAGGCAGTTCTCCCTCAGCCTTCCAAGTAGCCAGAACTATAGGTGCCTGCTACCACACCCACCTAATTTATTGATTTATTACAGAGATGAGGACTTGCCATGAGCTCAGGCAATTCTCTCACCTTGACCTCCTAAAATGCTGGGATTACAGACTGGAGCCACTGTGCACAGCCTTAAATTTGTGTGTTATTAGCTCAGTAGTAGTGAGTGAAAAACTTATGGTAGCACTTGGATTGAGGTGTGGGTAATGATATTCTATGCAACTAAATTTATGGACTTACTAATATAGATAGAACACGTGTCAATTCAAAATAGAGCATGCCTCATTTCAAAATGAAGAATCTTTAATTTTTTCTTTTTTCAGTTAATAAATCAAAAACTTTTCTTTGATAGCAGGAATATGAACTTATTTGCACAAAGCAGGAATTCCCAGAAAACATTCTACAAAGGAAGGATATAAAATCCTTTGTATAAAATAGGGATTTTGTGTTAAGACAGTGCTCACCCAGATGAACCAGGTTTCTGTGGTTCTCTAACATAACATTCCGGTACAATACCCGCTGAGTGGGGTCCAGGCATTCCCACTCTTCTGGAGAAAATTCTATGGCCACATCCTTGAAAGTCAACAGTCCCTGAAAACAACAAAAATAATACATATTTACCAAGTGATCATGTTTCTAGGTAAAGAGTGATGAGAACAGGGTCCAGCTGATATGACAACTAGAAGTATGCAATAAGGTAATTTGTAACACAGAAAATTTCTCTAATGCATTAAATCTGAGATAAAAGGATGAACTGAAATCCACTCAGCCAGTGTAGACACTCTGTTATTGTGAATGATGCAGCATAAATTTGGACAACTTATGCATGTACACTTTTCGGTGAGATATTTACTTCACACAGAATAAGTTGCATATACTGCTCAGATGGAAAACTCTCATTCTCTCGTCTCTGCCTCCCAAAGTGCCACTGCGTCCAGCTGATATAGTAATTTAAAATGTCAATTTAATGACAAAGAAACCTGTTTTAGGCAGCAATTTACCTACAGGTATCTACCATGGCACATCATCTCTAAAAGTATATTTATTTACTTATTTACCATTATTATTTTTTGAGGCAGAGTCTCACTCCATCCAGGCTGGATAGCAGTGACATACTCACAATCCCAAAGTCAACCTGCTAGACCTTTAGGTTGCCAGTCCCACATTTTAATGTCCCTCCTAAATAAAGTCACAGTCTTTGTTCCAACTTCATTTCTCAACTTACTGGTTGTCTAACTATGAGGATTTAAGCTGGAGCTCAAGGGACTAAGGGGCTGCGAGAAGTGATCTCTTAAATAAATCTTTTCTGCTTTCATCCTTTGTGTGTTGCAAATATTTGCATTACTTGGACCTGATTGCTGGTGTGCACCCATCCACATCTACCCATCCACCCTTACCTGCCATACCCTAACATTTGGACCCGTTGACATGAACTAACGATGACCCTGATGACTTGTCCTGGGATCTTCCACCTGGATATTCCAGATCAGGCGACTGCCGGGCTGTCACCCACCAGCACCTGCCCATGGCCGGTTTTCACCTGTCCCTTCTCAAAGTTTTTCTCCCATTGCCACATCTTGATCTCAGTCCCCTCTGTCCCACTAGCCAGGATAAAAAACCAAGACAGCAAACACAACCTAACAGGGGTCTGTAGGACGCCGGCCCCTTATTGTAATGTCCCTCCTAAATCAAGTCACAGCCTTTTTTTTCTTCCAACTTCATCTCTCGACATACTGGCTGTCTGACTATGAGGATTTCAGCTGGGGCTCAGGGGGCTAAGAGGCCACACTCATCTAGAGTGTCGGCTCCCTTCTGGTCTGTGGGAAGTCATCTCTTTCTTAAATGAATCTTTTCAGCCAGGCTCAGTGGCTCAGCCTGTAATCCCAGCCATTTGGGAGGCCAAGGGGAGTGGATTGCCTGAGCCTACGGGTTCGAGACCCACCTGGTCAACTTGGGGAGACCTCGCCTCTACAGTAAAATGAAAAAAATCAAAAAAATTAATCGAATGTGGCACCACACACCTGTAGTTCCAGCTACTTGGAAGACTCAGGTGGAAGGATCGCCGGAGCCCAGCAGGCTGAAGCTGTGGTGGCTGAGAGTGTGCCACTGCCCTCCAACTAGGGTGACAGATTGAGACTACAACTCAAAATAAAAAAAAGAATGTCCTGATGGGGGTAATGTGACCACAACATTCACACTGAGATTTTAATTAGTATTTAACTCATTGGTAATAAATACAAGAAGCATAAAGAAACCTGATTTCTTGAACATTTCAAAGATAGAATATCAAGCAATAATCTTAACTCTTTCAGGTGAAAGAAGCAGGATAGACTTTATATTCTGATCTTTGAGACATAAATCTATGGGGGCATCATTTACAGTCTATGGAGAAATAGAGGAAAAAGCATCTGGGTATGAAGGTCGTTGTCCCCATTTTTTTTATGAGTCAATTATTTTATTAGTTGTACTTTTAAATTTTTTAAAAACTTTTTAAAGTTGTTATAAAGATGCGAGACCAGGCTCAGTGGCTCAGACTGCAATCCCAGCAGTTTGGAAGGCTGAGGCGAGAGGATTACTTGAACCCACGGGTTCAAGACTCACCTGGGCAACTGGGTGAGATCTCATCTCCACAATAAATCAAAAATTAGCCAGCTGTCTGGTTATGAGGACTTAAGCTGGGGCTCAGGGAGCTAAGAGGTCACACTCATCTAGAGGAGGGAGGGGAGAGAGGGATGGAGAGGGGAGAGGAGGGCGAATAGAGATGGGATGGAGAGGGCAGAAAGGGGGATGAGGAGGAGGGAGGGAGAGAGTAGAGGGGTATGGGAGAAGGGGGAGGGGTAATGGGGAGGGGAAGGGCACATGGAGTGGGAAAGGGTACATGGGGTGGGAAGGAAAGAGAAGAGGAGAATGGGAGAAGGGGAATGGTAAGGGAAGGAGGCAGAGGGAAGTGGGTGGGTAAAGGAGTAGGGGAGGGGAGAGGGGAAGGGAAGGAGGGAGAATGGGGAGAGGGATTTGGAGAAGCGGAGAGGAGGGTGGGTACAGGAGAGGGGAAGGGAAGAAAGGAGGACTGGGAGGGTAGAAGGATGATGGGGAGGGTAGATAAAGTGGGGAGAGGGGGAGGGGAAGGGAAAATGGGGGAAGGGGAGAAAAAGGAGACAAGGGGGGTGGAGGGAAGATGGGGGAGAGGAGAGGGGGTGGGGGAGAAAAGAGGGAGGGGAGAAGGGGGTGGGGAGAGGTGGAGGGGCAAGGGGTGGTGGGCAGGTTAGAAGGGGAGGGGGAGGGGGAGAGGGGAAGTGGGAAGGGAAGGGAAGATGGGGAGGGAGTGGCATGGAAGGGGGAATTTAGCCAGGAAGGGAGAGGGGGTGGAGAGGGGAGAAGGGGAGGGGGAAAAAAGGAAGATGAGGAGCGGGGATGGGAGAGGGGGATGGGAGGAGAGGAGAGGGGCATGGGAGGAGGGGAGAGGGGAATGGGGAGGGGAGAGAGAAGGAGAGGGGAGGGATGAGGAGAGGGATGGGGAGGGGAAGGAGAGGGAGGGTAGAGTGGGAGGGGAGGGGACAAGACAGCCCCGCCCAGAGAGACAGTGCTCCCCTCGCCCTTTCTAAAGCCTTCCCCCCAGGCCTTCCGGGGACCCCACACAAGGACCCCTGGCCGGGGTTCGAGACGCAGATCCGCTGTTGGCCCAAGTTAACTCCTTAACGCTGTGACGGAGTCTCCGTTTAACCACAGGGAGGAGGGTGGGACGGGACCAGAACCATTTCCCCCACACACACAAACCGGTACCCACGCGGGTCGAATTTTCCCCACGACCCTCCAGAGTCCTGCACATCCGGAGAGGGGTCTGTGGGAAGTGGGCTTGCAGGCGGGACAGGACCGCACCCGGGGACCAGGCCCAACTCCGTCTACACCGAGGGGACCGGCCGAGCCCCGGCGGGGGCGGGCCCAGGCTGGGAGCTGACGGGGAAGCCGGTCCCGCCGCAGCTGGGTCATCCGTGTACATCCTCTCGCTCTCTCGAGACACCCGCCCTACACTCACCATCTCCTGGCTTCCGGGTGTTCTGACGTCCTCCCCACGGATTCCAGGACAAGCAGGTCACAGGGAATAAGTGAAGATCAGCGATCGTCTGGGAGATGATCCGCCACTTCCGCAGTCGCAGAATAAAAAAGCCCGGTCAGAGACCGGCAGTAGCACCCTCACTTCCGGCTCTTGTCTGATTGGACAGTTCAGACACAGTGTTCGTGGATTGGATAAAACTCCAGTCTATCTGTTCTTGAGTGACAGGTGATGCGGGCTACAGGAGGCGGGAATACGTGGAGATCCTTCTCAGTGCCGGAACTGTGGTGGGGAAGCGTAGGGTTGTGGTCCCCTCGTAGGGCTTGCTGGGAACACTGGCGTCTACAAGCCTCCCGGTCGGGGCGGGGGGGTCGCAGAGCTGCAGCACTATTATCCTAGCGTGTCCCAGGAGAGGCGGAGTCGACCTACAGTCCAGCGACCCACCAACCAAGAGCGACGAACACTCCCATTATGGTCCGTGACGGGCCCCTCCTCCCCCCACCCTTCAGCCCTGAATCTGGGGCAAGGAGAAATCTAAACGCGTTTTTGCTCATGGAGTTCCTCTCATTTTGCATCTCCTGTCAGTCAAGACCGGAAGGGCGGGGCCTGGGGTCTTGTCAATTCAACGGATGCTGAGGTCTGAACTGACCAATCAAACGACATCCGGAAGTGAGTGGACGTGTTTTGGGCACTGACCGGGCCTTCGTCTCCTGCGCCTGCGCACAGAGCTGTGTCGTCCTCCCAGCTTTGTCCTGCTTTCCGGAATCCACGCGTGTCACGGGTCTTCCCTTCAGCCTCTGTCGCCTTGTGACGTAAAGATCCTGGGAGTCCACAGGGAGGACGCCGGGACACCCAGAAACCGGGAGATCGTGAATATACTGGGCAGTATATACATTATATATATTATATAGTTATATATAGTATATTCTATATATTATACTATTACATGTCATACTATATAATATATTGATAATTATTGTATATTAATCACATATAATATAATAATTATATATAATAATCAAGTGATATATTATCTATTAATTAATTTTAATTAATGAATAATTGGGGTTAGGGTTAGGTATAATTCTATATTAATATATTATGTAGTCATTAATTATAATTAATATATAATCAGGGTTAGGGTCCTATGTAATCATATAATATATTAATACATTACATACTAATTTATTATAATTAATATATAATTATATTTAATATATAATTATAATATATTATATAATATAATTACATATTAATATATAACATATAATTATAATATATAATTATATATAATTATATTAGTATGTAATTATATATTTATATATTATACTACTATATACTATATATAATGTGTATATCTAATATGTCATACATATTTTATCATATATTATGCCATGAAATATATTAGTAATTATTATATATTAATTATATATAATATAATTATTACATATTAATTATATATAATATAATTACTATATGCTAATTATATATAATATAACTGGTATATATTAATTATATATGATATGATAATCATATAATATAGTAATATATTGTCTGTTAATTATTATTTATTAAGATTATTAATAGGTTTAGGGTTATATAATCATATAATATATTAATATATTATATAATGATTAATATATAATAGTAATATATATATATTTTGAGTTAGAGTCTCACTCCATCACCCAGACTGGAGTGCAGTGGCCGCTCCCAGCCACCGCAGCCTCTACCTGCTTTTCTCTGGTGATCCTTCTGCCTCATCCTTCCAAGTAGCTGGAACTACAGGTGCGCGCTTCAACGCCTGGCTAATTTTTTTTGATTTATTGTAGATGTGAGGTCTCACCAAGTTGCCCAGGCCGGTCTCAAATCCGCGGGCTCAAGCAATTCACTCACCTCGGCCTCCCAAAGCGTGGGATTACAGGTTGAGTCACCGAGACCGGCCATCCTTTGCTT
>NW_006962444.1:7032-8640 GCF_000164805.1 Carlito syrichta
GACCTATGCGGAGGCTCATTCCCATGATCTCAGGACTCTGGGAGGAGAAGATAACAGGATTTCCTGAGAATATAGTTTCCAAACCATCCGCAGCAACTTGGTGAGCCCTCATCTCTCCAACAAATAAAAAAATTGTCCAGGCACGGTGGTGCACACTTCTGGTTCCAGCTACTTATAAGGTTGAAGTGGAAGGTTCACAAGTAGGTTGAGGCGACTGTGGTCATGAGTGTGCCATTGCTCTACAGCCAGGGGAAAGTGACTCTTACTAAAAAAAAAAAAAAGCTGGGCTCGGTAACTCAAGCTGTAATCCCAGCACTTTGGAAGGCCAAGGCAGCAGGATTGCGTGAACCTGCGGGGTTGAGGCTAGCCCGGGCAATTTATCGAGACCTCATCTCTACAATAAATAAAACTTAGCTAGGTGTGGTAGCACATGTCTGTAGTTCACATAACACAGGAGGTGGCCACAAAATTATTGATTAATAACATTATGTGACAGAGTGATATTCCAACTCAAAACATATATATATATTCAAGTGCTGTATCACATTGGGGTTAGGGTTAGGTATAATTCTATATTAATATATTATGCAGTCATTAATTATAATTAATATATAATCAGGGTTAGGGTCCTATGTAATCATATAATATATTAATACATTACATACTAATTTATTATAATTAATATATAATTATATTTAATATATAATTATAATATATTATATAATATAATTACATATTAATATATAACATATAATTATAATATATAATTATATATAATTATATTAGTATGTAATTATATATTTATATATTATACTACTATATACTATATATAATGTGTATATCTAATATGTCATACATATTTTATCATATATTATGCCATGAAATATATTAATAATTATTATATATTAATTATATATAATATAATTATTACATATTAATTATATATAATATAATTATTACATATTAATTATATATAATATAATTACTATATGCTAATTATATATAATATAACTGGTATATATTAATTATATATGATACGATAATCATATAATATAGTAATATATTGTCTGGTAATTATTATTTATTAAGATTATTAATAGGTTTAGGGTTATATAATCATATAATATATTAATATATTATATAATGATTAATATATAATAGTAATATATATATATTTTGAGTTAGAGTCTCACTCCGTCACCCAGACTGGAGTGCAGTGGCCGCTCCCGGCCACCGCAGCCTCTACCTGCTTTTCTCTGGTGATCCTTCTGCCTCATCCTTCCAAGTAGCTGGAACTACAGGTGCGCGCTTCAACGCCTGGCTAATTTTTTTTGATTTATTGTAGATGTGAGGTCTCGCCAAGTTGCCCAGGCCAGTCTCAAATCCGCGGGCTCAAGCAATTCACTCACCTCGGCCTCCCAAAGCGTGGGATTACAGGTTGAGTCACCGAGACCGGCCATCCTTTGCTTTTTTCTGATGAAGTATGTCATGGAAGTGCTTTACAATTTCCTGCACATAATACACCTGAACAGTGAGTCTGAATGATTTTGCACTGGGTGTTTTCTCATCAGAAACTAACTGAGTAGGCAACCCCTCCGGGTACCCTCC
>NW_006962445.1:0-562 GCF_000164805.1 Carlito syrichta
CTATTGTCACCCAAGTGAAGTGCAGTGGCTTACTTACGGCCACACCAGCATCGAACTGCTGGGCGCCAACAATCTTTCTGCCTCAGCCTTCCAAGTAGCCAGAACTATAGTTATGCGCTGCCACATCTAGTTAATTTTTATTTTATTAGAGAGATACGGTCTTGTCAAGTTTCCTGGGCTGGTCTCAAACCCACAGGGTCAGGTAATCCACTCACTTCACCCTCCCAAAGTGCTGGGATTGCAAGCTAAGCCACCGAGCCAGGCCAAACTGTAGTTTTTCTGCTAAAAAAAGGGGGGGGTAAATCCAGATCTGGTCTCCAAGTCTCGATTCAGAGAGAGAGAACAATCCAGTGCCATTCTCCAGAGAGAGAGAACAATCCAGTCCCATGATGACAATAAACCAGCAGGAGAAGCAGAATTATAATCCAAATAGAATCCAAAATCCAGTAAGAGTTTGTGAAATGTAGTAAATGAGGCTGGAATCCAAACCCAGGTTTGTCAGACTTTAAAAATCTTTGTTTCTTCCTTAACTATGCTGCCTCCATAATGCAGCCCCTGGGAA
>NW_006962446.1:0-356 GCF_000164805.1 Carlito syrichta
AAGCTGGCTATCCAGTTAGATAGCTAGTTAAGCAACCTAGATAAGTCAGCTAACTAGCCAGCTGGTTACCTCGGTACCTAGGTAGATAAGTCAGTTGGCAAGCCAGTGGGATATGTAGCTAACTAGCTAGTGAAGTCAACTGTCTATCCAGCTGGCTAGCTAGGTACCTAGGCAGTTGAGTCAACCTGCTAGCCAGCAGGCTAACTAGTTAAGTATCCTATTTAAGTCAGCTGGCCAGACAGCTGGCTAGCTAGGTAGCTGGATAGCTAAGTCAGCTGTCTAACTCGCTGGCTAGCTAGTTAAATCACCTAGTTAAGTCATCTGGCTAGCCAGTGGGCTAGCTAGGTAGCTTGCTA
>NW_006962447.1:0-955 GCF_000164805.1 Carlito syrichta
CTAGTTAATTTAGCTGTCTACCCAGCTGGCTAGCTGCTTAATTTTGCTAGCTATGTCAACTGGATAGCCAGTTGACTAGCTATGTACCAAGTTAGTTAAGTCAGCTGGATTGCCAGCTGACTAGCTAGATAAGTCAGCTAGTTATGTTAGCTGGCTAACCAGCTGACTAGCTATTAAGTCTGCTTGCAAAATCAGCTGACTAGACAGCTGACTAGCTATTTTAAAAGCTAGTTAAGTCAGATTGCTTGCCAGCTGGCTAGCTAGTAAATTCAGCTTTTAAAGTCAGTTGCTTACATAGATAGCTAGCTAGTTAAGTCCCAGGTTTGAGCCCAGGGGCACGCAAATGGCCACCGCAGACTCCACCTTCCTAGCTCAGGCATTCCTCCCATTTCGCCCCCTTGAGTGGCTTGAACCACAAGTCTGTTCCACCATGCCCAGCTAATATTTGGATTTGTTTTTGATGGCCTAGATGTGATCTTACCCAGTGTCCTCGTCTGGTATAGAACCAGGGGTTGTGGCCATCCTCTCACCTTGGCATCCCAACCACAGGTGTGACAGGTGTTAGCGCGCACACCCATCCTCCATATCCCTCTCAGGGCCCAACTGCAAGTCTTGCTACCATCAGTCCCCGGAGAGAGCAGCTGGAGTCACCTGCTGAGGTCATCCTGGAGACAGTGCCTGGTGTAGTGGCATGTCTCCACTGAGGTGTCCACCCCTCTGCCCACTTCATTCCCCAGGTGGACATATTCACTCCTACAAGGGGTAGCCTCAGGGAAAGGGAGGGTGTCACTCTCAAACCGTCTGGTGGTGGCTGGCAGGGCAATTCACGCCTGTCTCCTCGGCATCTGGAAGGCCAAGATGGGAAGATGCCCTGATCCGGAGAGCTGAGACCAAGCTGGATATCATAGCAATCCCCCAATTCATCACCAAGCAAAACCCAGAAAATCTTGTGTGA
>NW_006962448.1:0-743 GCF_000164805.1 Carlito syrichta
GGCTGGCTAGCTAGATAAGTCACCTAGTTAATTCAGCTTGATAGCCAGCTGGATAGCTATGTAGCAAACTAGTTAATTCAACTGGCTAGAGAGCAGGACAGGTAGTTAAGACAGCTAGTTAAGTCAACTGGCTAGCCAGCACTCTAGTTGGGTTGTGACATAGGTAAATCAGTTGGCTAGCCACCTGGCTAGCTAATTAAGTCAGCTATTTAAGTCAGCATGCTATCCAGGTGGCTAGAGAGGTAGAGAGCTAGTTAAGTCAGCTGGCTAGCCAGCTTGTTAGGTAGGTAGCTAGCTAGTTATGTCAGCTGTCTAACAAGCTGACTAGATAGTTAAATGACCTAGTTAGTTAGCTGACTAGCTAGCTGGTTAGCTGGTTAGCTTGCTAATTAAGTAAGCTGGCTAAAGAACTCTCTAGCTAGATAAATCACCTAGCTAATTCAGCAGGACAGCCAGGTGGCTAGCTATGTAGCAAGCTTGTTAATTCAACAGGCTAGAAAGCAGGCCAGCTTGTTAAGACAACTAGTTTAGTTAGCTGGCTAGCCAGCTGGCAGGCTTGTTAGTGACCTAGTTAAGACAGTTGGTTAGCTATCTGGCTAGCTAATTAAGTCAACTAGTTAAGTCAGCTGGCTATTCATGTGGCTAGGGATCGAGAGAGCTAGTTAAGTCAGCTGGCTAGCCAGCTAGATAACTCGTTAAGTCAGTTAGTTTAGTCACCTGGCTGGCCAGTTGCCTAGCTTGTT
>NW_006962449.1:0-599 GCF_000164805.1 Carlito syrichta
GTTGGCTAGCCAGCTGGCTAGCTAATTAAGTCAGCTAGTTAAGTCATCTGGCTAGCTAGCTGACTAGCTAGATAAGTCAGCTAGTTGAGTCAGGTGGCTAGTCAGCTTACTTACAGGTTAACTCAACTAGTTAAGTCAGCTGACTCACCAGCTGGCTAGCTAGTTAAGGCAGCTAGTTAATTCAGCTGGCTACCAAGCTGGCTAGCTAGATAGCTAACTAGTTAAGTTAGCTGGCTAGCTAGATAGCTAACTAGTTAAGTTAGCTGGCTAGCTGGTGAAGTCAGTCAGTTAAGTCAGCAGACTAGGCAGCTGGCTAGCAAGTTATGTCAGCTGGTTAAGTCAGCTGTCTAAGCAGCTGGGTAGCTAGGTAGCAACCTAGTTAAGTCTGCTTGCTAGCAAGCTGGCTAGAATATAAGCTTCTAGTTAAGTCAGCTGGCTATCCAACTGGCTATCTATGTAACTAGCTTAAGTCAGCTATCTAGTTAAGTCACCTAGTTAAATCACCTAGTTAAGTCAGCTGACTAGTCAACTGGCTAACCAGGTAGTTTGCCGGTTAAGTCAGCTGGCTAGACAGTTCACTAGCTAGTTAAGTCACCTAG
>NW_006962450.1:0-330 GCF_000164805.1 Carlito syrichta
GATTTTGTTCTTTTGTCTATTTTTGCTTTTTGCTGTTTATTCATTTGTTGATGTACCTGTCTGCTTTCCCACTTCTTTTTTGTCTCTTTTACACCTTCCTTTTGTATTTCTTTTTACACTTTCAGTTCTTTTTTCTTTTTCCTATACTGTATGGGCAGACTGTAAGACTGTGAGAAGTTAATTCCAGTGTTGTCACGCACCTGCCAGTAAATACAGTAATCTGCGCATAGTTTTTGAATCACAAAAATCAAATCCCAAAACTACAAAAACCACAGACCCCCAACCCCAGGCCAGCTTCAAAAGTGAACAGATCCATAGGAACTATATGAG
>NW_006962451.1:0-319 GCF_000164805.1 Carlito syrichta
ATGAAAAAGTGCTCAGCCTCACTCATCATCAGAGAAATGCAAATCAAAACTACACTGGGATACCACCTAACCCCAGAAAAAATGGCCATTGTTAATAAAACAAAAAACAACAGATGCTGGCGAGGATGTGGAGGAAAAGGAATGCTTGTACCCTGCTGGTGGGAATGCAAACTAGTGTAACCTCTTTGGAAGACAGTGTGGCAATTTCTGAAAGTGTTAGAAATTGACCTTTCATATGACCCAGCAATTCCCTTATTGGGAATATACCTGGAGGAACTCAAATCTTTCTACCAAAAAGATACCTGTGCACATATGTTTG
>NW_006962452.1:0-5256 GCF_000164805.1 Carlito syrichta
ACCTCAAACTATAAGAACATTAGAAAACTCACTGGACATTCTTATAGAAATTGAAATCGGAAAACAATTTCTGATCAAACTCCCAAGTGTCCATGCCATAAGAGATAAGATAGACAAGTGGAAACTCATCAAACTGACAAGTTTCTGCAAGCTAAAGAAGCCATCAAGAAAATATTTGCCAACTGTATATCTGACAAAGGCCTAAAGTCTATCATCTAAAAAGGGACTCAAGTGTCCCAAAAAGAAAAAAAGAAAACCCCATTAAAAAGTGGGCAAAATATATAAATAGACAATTCTCAAAGACGACGTATGAGCTGTCAGCAGATACATGAAAAATAAAATGCTCAGCCTCACTAGCCATCAAAGAATTACAAATTAAAACCACAATGCAAATTAATACCCCTAACTCCCGTCAGGATGTCCATCATCAAAAACTCAGATTCTGGAGAGGATGCAGCAAAAAGGAAATACTTCTACACTGTTCGTGGGAAGGCAAACTAGTACAATGTATGGAAAACAGTGTGGTGATTCCTAAAAGATCTAAAAATCGACTTCCCATATGACCCACATTCCCCCTACTGGGAATATACCCTGAGGAATTCAAATCATTCTATGAAAAAGGTAACTGCACATACATGTTTATTGCAGCATTATTTACAACAACAAAAGTATGTAACAACCATACTTCCCATCAAATGAGGTCTAGATATTTAAAATGTGGTAAATATACACAATGGAATATTACACAGTCATAAAGAAGGAAAAAATTATGAACTTCTCAGTAACTTGGATGAACTTAGAGTTTGTAATACTTAGTGATTTATCACAGAAACAAAGAACTGAATATCACATGTTCTCACTCATAAGAGTACTTTGAACAACTGTCTTAATACTATAAGAAAGGGATTGTCAGTAGTGGAGAAATGCCAGGGGAGGGGGTGCATACCTCATCAACAAGGGTACCTTCATAATGAACATTTGTCTACCTAACCCTGAATTGTGCTCCACATATTTAAAATAAAAGATTATACATATAAATACATAAATAAATAAAAGACAATCTTAAAAGGCAAAAAACAAAAAAAGGAAAAATTACAAAATTCTTCAGAAATGTCTGCATTTGTGTATTATATGCAGCACAAATTATATAATTTTAGAAAGAATTAAGGTGGATTATAGCTCAGCCAGGGGATGGTCCTGTGTCAGGCACTGCTGCAGAATAATTAATATACTTATAATGAATGATTACTGTATACAAATCCCTGTTTTGATATTGAATAATTAAATAACTTCCGTAAGATCAGAGGTGTTAGACAGTTGAATGGAACTGAAAATCAGGTTCTCTAAAACCTATGTCTTTCCATTAAATGATGGTGCTTAATAAACCAGTGAGATGTCCTGAAATAGAGCTGCAAATAATTGCCTGGCATTATTTTAACTGTGCACATTGATCTTCTCTGCCTCATCTGTGTCATATACATCAATTCCACAATATGTATTTCCTGCTAACTGTGTTGATGAACTTAGTGCTAACTTAGATAGTCTTACTTACAAAATGATAAATTGTATTGTCACCCAATTTTTAGAGTGTATTCATCCTCAATTTACATAATTGTTTAGGAAAATATCAGTTGTCCAGCTATCACTGGCCTTCACTATGATACTGAAGTGTACCTGGGAGAATATCTACTTAGGGGACCTGGTAGGACAAATACATTTGCTTTTTAATGGCAAAAATTGGGAAATGTGGTGGTATTGTTCACAGATAAAATTTGTAGCTAGGACTTTCCTTGGAGGAATGCTTTGAAAAAATACCACATTTCCATAAAGTCCTGGAAAAAATTCTCACTTCCACATGCTGAATGAATGTTTATAAGCCAGAAGACAGAAAGTGTTATGTTCAACAGCCAAGCCCCCTGGTGACCCGTAGCTCACTCTGGACCAGGACTCCCCACATGTAACTTAGGGAAGAAGTTCCCCTTTGGACACCACACTCCCTGGCATGGAATGCTAGTGGGAATCATCTCCCAGATGTGTGGATCGAAGGCTACAAAGGAACAACATTGAAAAATGTGTTATGAAACTTTTTGAACTTGCCTTTTTCCTGAGCAAAAGAATGTTAAGGTATTGTAAATACATGTACATTGAGGTATCTTACATTTACAATAGAAATTAGTAGCATTACCAGGCTCACAGGTACAAATTAATTAAGGCCCACCTCAGGCCATTTGCATGTGTTCAAGGTGGAAGGTGATGCTGCAGTTGTCCCCGAGATTCTTTGTGGAATCTCTCTGTCCTCATTTCCTAGCAAGACTCAAGCAGCCAGTGGGGTGTCTGGAGCAAGCACAGTATGGAAGGACCAGGATCCTGCAACCAGGTGGTTGGCTACCTGCCAAATAATTTATCGACACAAGTGAGAATCAAAAGTGATGTATTAACAAATAAAAACACATAAATAAGCATATCGATGATAGACAAAAATATACTCAAAATATCTATAATAAAATAGAGAACTCAAACATGATCTCAGGAAATAAATGTCCAACAAGACCTGATTGAAGAGAAAAACACATGCAGAGAGGACGCCCTTCCAGAGAGGCATGGAGTTTCCCAGGAAGTTTACCTGGCTGCGAGGGCTTTCTCAGATTCACCCTTGGGCCTGTGTGCAGCCAACCCATCCATGCAGTCACCGCTTTATGCCAGGGCTAGGTCTTATTTATCCATGAACTCCTTGTCATTGCTCAGTGCCAAGGCCATACAGAGATGTTTCTTAGTAAATGCTTTTTAGTGAGTGACATGGAAAATGAGAACCGTGGGCAATCCCCTAGGTTCCCCTCCCACTGTGGGAGCTTTTTTGTTCTCTCAATAAATCTGGTTCTAAAAAAAAAAAATGAAAATGAGAAACATTTCCCAGTCACACAGGGCAGTAGTGATGTAATGGACTGAGGAACAGCATTCTGTCCCTAGCCTTGGGAGCAGAGCAAACACATGAGTAAGGCCGATGAGGCTGGCCTAGGTGGGAGGCCTCTGGGCCTGCATGGGAAAGGGTCTGTGGCATTTTATTTTTGTATAAAAATTCACACTCCCTCAGGATCATTAGCAGAATACATATCGTTATCTTTGTCTGCTGAAACTTGCCCATGTCTTTAATCTGTGTGCAACTGTAAGTGTACGAGTTGGAGGGTGGACCCCAAAAAGCCTGAATTATTATCTTTTGGAGGGTGGGCCCCTTGTAGTATAGGCTTCCCCAGCTAGGTGAGTGTTCTAATAACCCATCATGGGCACCCCTGCACCAGCTAGAGTGGTTGGGAGAGGCTGCCTTCAGATTCAGCAAATTATTTATTGGAGATTCTTTTAAAGTCTTTGCTCATTTCACGAGGGATGATTTACCAGTGCACCTGCCCACACTCGCTGAGTGTTGAGTAGCTTTTGACGAAAAACGGCAGAACCCCCATACTCCACCCTCCCTATTCACTAGAGCCCACCCTGAGTGACTTTTTTTGTTTTCCCTGATGGGGGGGGGGAGAGAACCTGAAAGGGAAACATTTTGATATGTGGAAAAGATGAAACAAAACAAAAAAAGCCTAAGCACTAAAAAGCACCAAAACTGATAACTCCAAAACTGTTTTGGAAAAAGGCATCTTCGAAAGGTGATTGCATCAAACTTTGAAGGTGATTGAATTTTAAACATGGAAGAATAAACACAAATTTTATTAAATCAATTCCAAGTTTGTTAAGGGCCCCCGTGTGTACATTTAGATAATAAGCACAGAGAACATGGATATCATTCCAGAATATAAAACTGTGTAACATTATGTGATTTCAGAATGACAATAGCATCTATCTATAGAAAACAAACTTAGTAAACATTTCAGCAATGTGAAATTTATACTTTAAAACTCAGAAAAATGAAAAATAAAGTACAATAGTATTTTAGACATCAAAATAATTTACCATTAAAATTAAACATTTTAAAATAATTTGATTTTTACTAACAAATCATGTAAAACATATATTCAAAGTGCACTTATTAAGTGTATTTTCATGGGTCAGATACTCTTCCAAGTGCTACTTATGGGAATAAAATAAACAGTCCTTGCCCTGTGAGATTATAGGCTTGTGGAGTATGTAGGTAAGCAAATAAGCGAATGGCGTAACATGATAGATGATGACAAATACCATGAAAGAAGGAACAGAGTGCAGAATTAGAAAATAATTGCAAGGGATCTGCTTCTAAAGAATCAGGAGAGAGGCCCCTTCAACAGCATGGCATTTAAGGTAAGACGTGAGACACAGTCAGACAAGGAGAATGCGCTCTGCCCATGGGTTCTGAGCAGTGGTTCCCAGATGTCATGATCCCAGACATTAATCAGAGTATCTCTAATACGTCCTTCCTTCACTCAACACTTAGTGTGTGACCACATTAGGTAAATAGCATGCCTAATGATTAAAGAGATGGGAAGATGGATGTAGCTGTCTTCAGATCTTTCATGTCCTCAAAGGAGCTTAGAGTCAATGGAGGAGATGCAGTTTCGAATTATACCTGGTCATCATGTGCTGTTAAACACTCGGGAATTTTGTACACTGGTTGTTAAATGGTTGATGGCTTAAATTGGCCATGCCAAAAGTATTTACACTGCAATCATTCACCGTTGTTATAAGTCAGGGTGTTTTCTTTCTCCCCCTGAGAGAGTTGGTGGTTAAATATTGACCCACAGCTTGTAACTCACGTGACTGGTTGTAAGACTGACACCAGAGGAATGGAATTGTGTCTTGCTGTAAGTGCTACTGTAGTCTACTCTCAGTTGCTTATGTCTTTTAAAAAGTAAAAAAATAAAGAGTAGCATCTCAATATTAATAATGCAAATGCTTTCAATAGCATTTAGGGTTGGAAACGTGAGACTAATTCGATGAGGACACAATGAGGCCTTTCCCCCGCTCTATTCTCAGCCAGAGCCAGACCTAGGACCAGTGCCCTTGTTGTTTGCTCTTCCAGAAATACTGTCCCACCACACTCTCCAACTGCTCAATCCTCTATTTTACAAGTACATTACAATGTCTCCCATCTTAGAAGAAAAAAATGTCCTTTGCCCCAAATCCTCCTCCTCCTAGCTCCATTTCTTCCTTCCCATTCTCAAAGGAGCACTGTGCTCTCTTCCCCAGAGTCCTTACTCTCTTTTCTTAGCTCCTGGCAGGCTTCTGTTCCCATCTCTTCACTCAACTGCAGTGGAGGGCAGAAAACACAGGATGACTCTC
>NW_006962453.1:0-865 GCF_000164805.1 Carlito syrichta
ACCAAAAGATACTACGTGCCTTATTAGTGCTGTCTGATACTGCTTGCCTTATTAGTGCCGTCTGAGCCCAAGTGCCTTATTAGTGCCGTCTGATCCTACTTACCTGATTAGTGCCGTTTGATCCTACTTGCCTTATTTGTGCTTTCTGATACTACATGCCTTATTAGTGCCGCCTGATCTTACTTGCGTTAATAGTGCCGCCTGATCCTACTTCCCTTCTAAGTGCAGTCTGATACTACTTGCCTCCTTAGTACTGTTTGGTACTACTTGTTTTTTAGTGCCGTCTAATACTACTTGCCTTCTTAGTGCCGTCTGATACTACTTGGCTTCTTATTGTCGTCTGATACTACCTGCAATCTTAGTGTCGTCTGATATTACTTGCCTTCTTATTTTCGTCTGATACTTCTTGCCTTCTTTGTGTGGTCTGATACTACTTGCCTTCTTATCGTCGTCTAACACTGCTCACCTTCTTAGTGTCTTCTGATACTCCTTTCCTTCTTAGTGTCATCTGATACTACTTGCGTCTTAGTGCCGTCTGATCCTCTGAATTGTTACTGCCATCTGGTACTACTATCCTTATTACTGCCGTCTGATACTACTTGCCTTGTTAGTGCCGTCTGATAATACTTGCTTTATTAATGCCGCCTGATCTTACTTGCGATATTAGTGCCGACTGATCCTACCTGCCGTATTAGTCTCGCCTGATCCTACTTGCCTTACTAGTGCCGACTGATTCTACTTGCCTTATTAGTGCCGTTTGATCCTACTTCCCTTATTATGCCGTCTGATACTCCTTGCCTTATAGTGCCATCTGATCCTACTTGACTTATTATGCCATCTGATCCTACTTGACTTCTTACTGCCG
>NW_006962454.1:0-717 GCF_000164805.1 Carlito syrichta
AACTTCTAGGAAAACTAAAGAAAGATATTGACTCTAACAGCATCATAACTGGGGACATTAGTACCCCACTCACAACCCTAGACAGATCATCAGGACAAAAAATCAGCAAGGAGATCCGGAATCTCAATAAGACTCTGGACCAAATGGATTTAATTGATACCTACAGAACACTCCATCCAAAGACCACAGAATACACATTTTACTCATCACCTCATGGAACATATTCTAAGATTGACCACATAATTGGACATAAATCAAGCATAAGCAAATTTAAAAGGACTGAAATTCTACCATGCACTTTCTCGGACCACAGTGGAATAAAAATAAACATTGACACCAACAAGTTCCCCCCAAAACCCACAAAGACATGGACACTAAACAGCATGATGCTAAACAACTCCTGGGTCAATGATGAAATCAAAACAGAGATCAAAAGATACCTGAAAACAAATGAAAATGAAGAAACATCTTACCAAAATCTCTGGGATGCCTTGAAAGCTGTAGTAAGAAGGGAATTTATATCCCTACAAACACACATGAAGAAAATGGAAGGAGCACAAATTAATAGCCTAACAAGTCACCTAATGAAGCTGGAAAAGCAAGACCACAAAAACTCTAATTTCAGCAGAGAATCCAGATCACCAAAATAAAAGCCCAAATCCAGGAAATAGAGACAAAAGATATACAAAAATCATGAACAAAAGCTGGTTCTTCAAA
>NW_006962455.1:0-783 GCF_000164805.1 Carlito syrichta
CATATATATGAGAGCAGGTTGTTAAATCAGCAGCATTTTCAAGGCAAACTGGAAATAAAAATTAGCACCAAACTTACAAGATAAGGGAAAGTAGAGTGTACCTATTGGCAATTGCATGTGTGAATTTAGAAATGTAGTTAAAGTAATGTAGGTCATATGAAAAGTTAATACAATGAAGGAGAGAGGAATTCTACAGGCTCTTTACAAAAATATAACTCAAGAAATGTGACCCTTCTCCCATGAAGTTTGCTAATTTTGCTAATTAGGCCAATATGCGTTTCTTGGTTGTTTTAGGCTCATCTTACTCTCCAAGAAATAAAGGTTTGCTACAGACAAGGGAAATAAAAGTGTGATAGTTGATCGTTGGTGCTTTGTTTTAGTTATTTCTAGCTTCATAACCATCTAACCTAAAATATGGTGGTTTGAAATAATAATTATTTCATCATATCTAGTATTTTTTTAAGCTAGCAGTCCAGGCAGGTCTTACTAGTTCTATTTTTTTTTTTTTTTTTAATTAATCAGTATTTTTATTATAGTTTTGGGGGGTACAGTTAAGGGTTAGGTGTACAATTACGTTTCATTCAAACACCCTGTTGATAAGAGGTGTTTTCCCAGCCCCAGACAGATATTTGCTACTGTTAATCCTCTCCCCCTCCCCCCCATAGTTTCCCAGTACCGTCAGTCATTTTGTTATAGTCATAATATGCAATTTTTAACACCTGCCAAGATGGGGCTGAGAACCACAGGATCAGAGGAAGATCGTTCTTTTTTTTTTTTTTTTTT
>NW_006962456.1:0-819 GCF_000164805.1 Carlito syrichta
AATGTAACTATATTTGGGGAAAAAAGGTCTTTGCAGATATAGTTAAGCTAAAGATTTTGAAATAGAATTACCATGGATTAGGATGCATACTAAATCCAGTAACAAGTGAATGAAAGACAAAGAGGCAGAGAAAAATTTTAAAAACAGACACAAAAAATAAAGAAAAACAGCATGTGAAGATGATTGCAGAAAATGGAGTGATTCAGCCACAAACCAAGGAAGACCAAGAGTCATTAACAGCAAAATGAAGTAAGGAATGATTCATCCTTTAAAGCCCTGGGAGGAAGGAGTTTCTGCCAACACAGTGATTTTGAGCACTGGCCTCAAGAACTGGTGAGAAATTATTTTTCTGTTGTTATAAGCCTCCCAATTTGGGGTAATTTCTAGGCCCAATCTGACCTAGGAAAGTTTTCTCATTAATGTACTGTTATTGGAATCATCTGTAATGAAATCTGTATCCTGCCAGATCCCACCTGATATACCATTCTACCTTCCCCTTTTATTGTGACATCTATTTTGAACAGCAATTTAGGTTAGTTTAGGGGTTTTTTTTAAAGAAAAATAAAAATGTTGTGTTTTGGTTTTTTTTTTGCTTAACACACTGAATCAATAAAATTTCATCTTATAGCAATAACATTTTCCCAATAGTTTTTATAAACGTGTTTGCTAAAAAATGTTGTGAAGAGTTTTTTTAATAATGCAAAATAAATTTGGAAGCAAAGAGAAGGCAGTCTCAGAATACGTGAAGACACTGGAGTCCATCTACACCATATAATACTGCACAGTCACTCACAACATATTTTAGAGCAGCACTGCTGA
>NW_006962457.1:0-716 GCF_000164805.1 Carlito syrichta
GCATCCAATTCCTGAATAAAACCCGAAACCCACAGGTCATAAGAGAGAAGATAGACAAGTGGGACCTTATTAAACTGACAAGCTTCTGCAAGGCCAAAGAAACCATCAAGACAGCAGGGAGACAGCCTACAGACTGGGAAAAAGTATTTGCCAAAACCAGGTCTGACAAAGGCTTAACATCCTGAATCTACAAGGAACTAAAACGCACTGAAAAGAAAAAAAAAAACAACAACCCCATTATAAAATGGGCAAAAGATATGAACAGACACTTCACAAAAGAGGACATCCAAGAAGCCAACAAGCATATGTAGGAATGTTCAACCTCACTAATCATCAGGGAGATGCAAATCAAAACCACAGTGAGATACCACCTAACTCCAGTCAGAATGGCAATTATCAACAACTCAAAAAATAACAGCTGCTGGAGAGGGTGTGGTGAAAAGGGAACACTTCTACCCTGTTGACTGGAGTGTAAAGTAAAGCAACCTCTGTGGAAAGCAGTGTGGCGATTCCTAAAAGCTCTAAATATCAACCTCCCATATGACCCCACAACCCCCTTACTGGGGAATATACCCAGAAGAACTCAAATCACTCTATAAAAAAATACCTGCACAAGTATGTTTATTGCAGCATTGTTCACAATAGCAAGAACCTGCAAACAACCATGCTGCCCACCTAAAGAGGACTGTATTAACAAATGTGGTACGTATACACAA
>NW_006962458.1:0-739 GCF_000164805.1 Carlito syrichta
TGCATATTGATTGCATACATAAAAAGTTCTCTACTGTATTCAAATTTTGTATTAAAAATAAAAACTCCAGATTCCTCAAGAAGAGGAAGAAAATTACAGTTGATACAGTAAAGTTTCATTTACAGTAATCATTCTAATCTGGTTCAAAGGTTTTTTGCACAAGAGCTATATACATCTGAAAGTTTTGAAACTGAAACAGGTAACTCTGCTTGAAGTATCTAGAGATCCAAGATAAAACCACAGAAGAGACACAAATGAACCAGAAAAATTTTCTTTCAAAGAAACACAACTCTCTCCGCAAAAGAGTGTACACGAATATATTATTTCAGTTCCTGAACGTTGTTTAAAAGTTCCCCACAGACAGGAGAAAAAATTATGCAATTATTTGAAGATGAAGATTCTCTTTCTCCTATTTCCTGATGAGAACACACAAGAGCCATTTCAGCAGATAGAAAAATCTGCAAAAAAATGTGCCTAATTATGATATTAATGCACACCCTGCCTTTAATGTTTTATTTTAACTTTTTTTTTAAAAAAAAGAGAAAAGTATATATTTAGATTTTTCATGATTAATTATCAGTTGTATCTCATATAATATGAGAGAGGACCTCCTCAAAAAAATAGGAATTATCTTTTGGAGGACAGGTTCCTCATAAGACAGGATTCCCCAGCTAGGTAAGTGTTCTAGGAACCCATCAGATCAATGTGCCAACTAACATTGTTGTGAGATGCTGCACTG
>NW_006962459.1:0-734 GCF_000164805.1 Carlito syrichta
ACGGCAGGAGAATCACAGTGGGCAGGACGTCTCAGTAAAAGGAGAGGTGGCAGTGATCCCAGCAGATCTTGTCTGCAGGGGCTTCAAGGACTGAAGTCGTGGATCTGGCCCAGTTGGTTCAATGTGCTATGGCCATTATGGAGGCCGCAGCAACAGCGGCAGCGGTGGTGGTGTCAGTGGCTGCTGTGTCTGCGCTGCAGTGGCTGTCCAGACTGCTATGATGCCCCAGTGGTGGCAACGGTTGAACTCCTTGTGAAGAGCAGGCTGCGATATTAGGGTTAGGGTCCACAGCACCCAGGGAGAGAGCCAGAGGCCCACTGCAAATCTCCTTTGAGGATGGTTTCATAGACCAGATTGCCCCACCTCCATCGTGCCTGAAGTCCTCTGATTCATTTTCAAAATGGCGACTCACCACTTCATTTCCTGGTTCCTCTTCCTGTCTTGAGGTACTTTTATTTTTGTGGACTTCCCTTGGAGAGTATTGCAATCCAATCAAAATTCAAAAAACATAATTTATCTGATTTGTCCAGAAATTTATTGCACTTTACATTATTTGTACAAAAAGTATTGCTTAGGTGATGTCCAGAAAAAGTGACATAGCTTCTGTTGTAATCAACCAATGTGGAACCACGGGAGAATATTGCATTTCAGACGTAAATAAGTTGACTGTCTTGGTGTGCCTGTTCACCAAAGAGACACCATTCTTATAAGAATAATATTAAAGGAGTTGCTTC
>NW_006962460.1:0-3720 GCF_000164805.1 Carlito syrichta
GCCTATTTTAAAAGTTTCTAGGAGTGAAATTAAACATTCTCTACTCCTTTGTCTTTGACATCTGGCTTCTTTAGCTCCATAACATTTCTACATTTCTGTGAGATTTGTCCATACTGTTGCATATAGCAGTAATCTGTTTTTGTTTTTTTTTGGTTTCTTTTTGAGTTGGAGTCTCACTCTGTCAACCAGGCTGGGGTGCAGGAGCATGCTCATGGCTACCGCAGCCTCAACCTGCTGGGCCCAGACAATTTTTCTGCCTCAGCCTTTCAAGTAGCTGGAACCACAGACATGCGCAACCACGCATGTCTAATTTTTTGATTTATTGTACAAATGAGGTCTTGCCAAATTGCCCAGACTGGTCTCAAACCTGTGGGCTCAGGTGATCTTCTTACCTTGGCTTCTCAAAGTGCTGGGATTATAGGCATGAGCCACTGTGCCCGGTCAATCTTTTTTTTTTTTTCACTGCTGCATAATATTCTACTGTGTGAAAGAATCAAAACATAATTATGTATCCTTCTGTTAGTGAATAGTTGTGGGATTTTTAGCCAGTTTTTGACTATTACTGATAGTCCTGCCATGAACATTCCTGTACATCATTTGGTGAACATATGCATTTCTGTTAGATATATATCAAGTGATGGAATTACTGGTTCATAGACAGTATAAATAGTCAGTGTTACTGACACTGACACTAAGCAGATTTCTAAGTGGTTGTATCAATTTATACTCTCATCAGCAGGGAGTAAGAGTTCTGGTTACTTCACTTCTTGCCAACACTTGATATTGTCAGTTTTCCCCTCCTCCATTCTGTGAATACATAGTGAAATCCGTTTGTGATTTTAAGTTGCAATTTTTTGATGACTAATTACGTTGAACACCCTAAATATGCTAATTATCCATTTGTTTAAACTTTCTAACAAAGTGCATAGCAACCCTTTTTTCTTTTGCTTTTTTGTTGATATTCACAATTCTATTTTAATCATACTTGAAAATCTGTGTTGTTTATTTGATACAATTATAAGAAATAATACAGAGAGATTCTGTGTATCCTCTATCCAGTTGCCCTTTGTTGTCTACCCACCTCCCCATGATCCTGTTCCTAATTCCTGACAACCACGAATCTCTTTCCATTTCTATAACTATTTTCATTTCAAAATGTTGTATACGTGGAATCCCACAGTATGTACTCTTTTATGACTGGCCTTTTTCACTTAGAATAATTTCTGCAAGATGCATCCTAGTTGTTATCACGAGTGTATCCTTTGTGTTGCTGAGTAGTATTCCACAGCAAGAATGTACCTCAGTTTGTTTAACCATCACCCGTTGAAGGAATCTGAGTGGGTTCCGGTTTTGGCTATGAATATTCAGGTACAGGTTTTTCTGTGAACCTCAGTTGTCATTTCTCTGAGCTAATGCTCAAAAATTCATCTACTGGGTCCCAGGGTGGGGGCATGCTTAGTTTTAAAGAAACAGCTGAGCTGTTTTCCATAGTGGCTATGCCAGATAACATTCCTAGCAGCCACGAGTCATACAATTTCTTTGCCTCCTTGTCAGTCGTTATTTCAGTCATTATGGGAAGTGTGTTGTGATACCTTACTGTGTTTTCAATTTGCATTTTCTATTGGCAAATGTTGTAGAGTATTTTTCTTGTGCTCATACAGCATCTGCATAACCCCTTTGGTGAAATGTTTTATTATATGTTTTTTCCATTCCTCAATTGAATTTTTTGGTTTTGTTGTGCTGAGTTTTAGAGTCTTTCTATATCCTAGATACTAGTCCTTGGTCAGATATGAGTGTCAGATGTCTTCCACTCTGTAGCTTGTATTTTTAAATTCTCTTAACAGGGTCTTTTGAAGAATGAATGTTTTTAATTTTGGTGAAGCCCATGATTTATCAATTTTATTTTTATGGATTATAATTTTAGATTTTATGGACTTTTTTTTAGAAAATTGGATTGTCTATCTCTTATTTAATTGTAGAAGTTTCTTTTGAATTCAGGATCTGAGGTCTCTGTTAGATATATGCATTGAAAATATTTTCTCCTAATACTATGTCTTGCTTTTGTTCTTTTAATGATATCTTTTGGTAATTATAAATTTTTGTAGTAAATTAAGTCCAAATAATCATCTCTTGTTTTAATATTAATGCTTTTTGTCTTCTATTTAAGAAATCATTGCCTGCTCAAGGGTCATAATGATATTCTCCCATATTACCTTCCAGAAGCTTTTATTGATTTGCCATTACATTGGCCTATGATCTACCTGACAATGAACTTTGTGTATGGTGGAAGAGTGGTGTCAGGTTCACTTTCTCCACATGGATATACAATCGTGACAGCATCAGTTTTTTATCCCACTAACTGGGTACCTTTGTCATATATTAAGTTTAAAACACACACACACGTACACATATACAAATGCATGCATATATACACATATATGCATATACAGTGATGCATCACTTAAAGCTGAGGATAGGTTCTGAGAAATGCATGCTTAGGTCATTTCATTATTGTGTGAACATCATGGAGTGTACTTACACAAGCCAAGATGGCAAAACCTACTACACATCTGGGCTATATGGTATAGCTTACTGCTCTTAGACTACACATCTAGATGGCATGTAACTCCACTGAATAGTGTAGGCAACTGAAACACAATGGTAAGTAATAGTGTATCTAAACATAGGAAAGGTACAACAAAAATATGGTATAAGAGACAGAAGACAATACACCTGTCTCAGACACTAACCATAAATGGAGTTTGAAGAACTAGAAGATGCTCAGATTGAGTCACTGAGTGAGTGGTGAGTGAGTGTGAAGGTCTAGGACATTACTGTGTGCCACTATAGACTTTGAATTCATTGAACACATGGAGTGCACCAAGTTTATAAAAATTATTTAGTAATAAAATAATAATTTGCTCACTGTAATGTTTTTATTTTATAAACTTGTTAATTTTAAACTTTTTGACTCTATTGTAGATTAAAACATACATTGTATAGGTGTACAAAATATTTTATGTCTTTATATTCCTCATTTAAAATTTTTTCTATTTTAAATTTTATTTGTTTTATTTTATTTTATTTATTTTTTATTTATTTTTTTTGAGTTGGAGTCTCACTCTGTCATCCAGACTGGAGTGCAGTGGCCACTCCCAGCCACCGCAGCCTCGACCTGCTGGGCTCCGGCGATCCTTCCGCCTTAGCCTTCCGAGTAACCGGAATTACAGGCGCACGCTACCACGCCCGGCTGATTTTTTGATTTATTGTAGAGATGAGGTCCCACTGCCCAGGCGGGTCTCGAACCCACGGGCTCAGGCAATCCACTCACCTCAGCCTCCCAAAGGCATGGGATTACAGGCTGAGCCACCAAGCCCGGCTTTGTTTTATTTTTTAAGCTTTTTTAAAAAAAACAAAGTCACAAATACTAAGCTAGGCCTATATGGGATCAAGATCATGAAGATGTCACTAGGTAATAGGAAACTTTCAGCTTCATTATAATCTTATGGGACCATACTGTTGTATGTGGTCCATCCTTGATGGAAATGTCATCCTGACTGCTCATATATCATATAATTGGATATGCTTATATTTCTGGATGCTTTATCCTTGCATCATGAGTTTTAGTTATTGATTAAGAAAATAAGTCTTTATCTTATTAAAGTGTAATGAGTCTTCTGATTTTCAAGAGTGTCATTTGCATTCCCATATACATTTTAA
>NW_006962461.1:0-750 GCF_000164805.1 Carlito syrichta
GGAACACAAACGTCCAAGAATAGCCAGAACAATCCTCAGCAAAAAAAACAAAGCAGGTGGTATCACAATACCAGATTTCAAACTTTACTATAAAGCTACAATCATCAAAACAGCTTGGTATTGGTACAGGAACAGGCATATAGATCAATGGAACAGAATTGAGATTCCAGAAGCAAAACCTCAATTTCTCAACCAACTCATCTTCGACAAAGCCCCCACCACCTACCAATGGGGAGAGGAGAACCTATTCAGTAAATGGTGCTGGGAAAATTGGCTGACCACATGCAGAAGATTGAAACAGGACCCCTATCTATCCCCATGCACAAAGGTTAACTCCAAATGGATCAGAGACCTAAATGTAAAACCTCAAACCATAAGAACCTTAGAAAAGGAAGGAAATACTCTCATGGAAATCGGAACTGGCATCCAATTCCTGTACAAAACCCGAAACCCACAGGACTTAAGAGAGAAGATAGACAAATGGGACCTTATTAAACTGACAAGCTTCTGCAAAGCCAAAGAAACCATTAAGAGAGCAGGGAGACAGCCTACAGACTGGGAAAAAGTATTTGCCAACTCTAGGTCTGACAAAGGCTTAACATCCTGGATCTACAAGGAACTAAAACGTACTGAAAAGAAAACAAACAACCCCATTATAAAATGGGCAAAAGACATGAACAGACACTTCACAAAAGAAGACATTCGAGCAGCCAACAAACACATGAAGAAATGCTCAACCCTCACTAATCA
>NW_006962462.1:0-6151 GCF_000164805.1 Carlito syrichta
TCAGGTTTTTGAAGTAGGAATCTGGGTAATGGGAGTCCTCACATACAGGAAATTTCACTGCCTCTTGCTAAGTAAGAATAAGGAATCTGCCTTACTCGTGTCCTCTATCACAAAAATACGTTAGTTCGTCTTCCTATGGGCTAAACACGAATCAGGTGTTTTTAGCATGAATCTGGGAAAATGGAGTCCTTATATACAGGAAACTGCATGATCTTTTGCTAAGAAAGAATAAGGAATCTGGGCTACACAAGTCCTCAATCCCAAAAATCTAAAGGGCATCTTGGAAAGGGCTAAAAAGAATCACAGTTTCAAAGCAGGATCTATGTAATGAGAGTCCTACTATACAGGAAAATACGTGGCTCTTTGCCAAGGAAGAAAAAGAATCGGGGTTATAGCAGTCCTCAGGCCTAAAAATCAACAGGCCATCTGTTGTGGGCTAAACAAGTATCAGGGTTTAGAACCTGCAACAAGGTATTACCAGTCATCATATACAGAATCTATGCGATCTCTTGCTAAGAAGAAATAAGAAACCTGTTTCACACGGTTCCTCCATCCCAATATCTACATGACATCTTGCTAAGGGCTAAACAAGAATCAGGGTTTCCAAACAGGGTTCTTGGGAAAGGGATTCCTCATATACAGGACATTACACGGCCACTCACTAAGGACGAATAAGGAATCTGTGATACACTAGTCCCCAATCCGAAAAATTCTCAGGGTGTCTTGCTAGAGGATGAAGAAGAATCCGGGCTTCGTGCTCGTCTCATGTTTCGGAGATATTTGGCTTGTGGGTATTATGAATCAGTCATTTCAGAACTCCAGCAACATTCTGGTCCTCTTGAGAGTTGTAATCGGGTATCTGGTAGTACAAGTCCCTTAGGTTCCTCGGGACAATCAAGGCCGGATTTCCAGGAGAAAAGTATCATCGTGCCGTATTTAGATGTAACTTTGGTCTAAGGATGAACTTGGTAATTCTTAAAATTCCGTTTGTACTTTATTTGGAGCGGGCCGACCGTTTTGCAGTTGTCAAATATTTAGTACGAATTATTAAAATGTAACCAGGATTCATGGAACCCACATCTCTAAGAAACATCTGGGCATCTGCATTTATGTATACAGAATTTCTTGCTGAGAACGGAAAGGGAATCAGATTCTTGTAGTTCTCAATTGAATAAATCTACAACGTCTCTTGATAAGGTTTAATCAGCAATCTGGGCTTCTATGTCGCCACATTATTAGGGTATCTTTTGGAAAGGGAACCAGGTATCTTGGTTTCCAATTCCACAAGAACTTTATGGGAGTCTTTCTCTTGATATTCAATCAACTGGAATTCTAGGTCACCACGAAATGTCTCGGCATCTTGCTGAGAACGAAGCAGGAATTCTAATAATGGCAGTTCTCATATACAGAACACTACACGAACTGTTGCTACGGAAGTATAAGGAATCTTGTTTACATGAGTCTTCCATCCCAAAAAACTGCAGAGCGTCTTGCAAAGAGATAACCACCAATCAGATTTTGGGAGTAGGAATCTAGATAATGGGTGTCCTCGTATACAGGAAACTGCACTGTCTCTTTCTAAGGAAGTATAAGGAATCTGGTTTACACGTGTCCTAAATCCCCCAAAAAACTTCGGGTTGTCTTGCTAAGGGCTAAACACGAATTTGGGTTTTTAAGCATAATCTAGGGAAATTAAATCCTCATATAAAGGCAACTGCACGGACTTTTCCTAAGAAAGAATAAGGAATCTGTGTTTTCAATCCCCAAAAAACTACACGGCGTCTTCCTAAGGTCTAAACAAGCATCAGTGTTTCGACGCATATATATTGGAAAGGGAGTACTCATATACAGGCAACTGCACGTCTTTTGCTAAAAATAAGGAATCTGTGTTATACGAGTCCTCAGTCCTGAAAATCTGCAGGGCATCGTGCTGATGGCGAAAGAAGAATCAGGGATTCAAGGCATGAATGCCGGTAATAGCAGTCTCCATACACTGGAAACTACACGACCTCTTGCTAAGAAAAAAGAAGAAATCTGTGTTCAACAGGTCCTCTATCAATAAATCTACAGGGCGTCTTACTAAAGGCTACACAAGAATCAGGGTTTGGAAACAGGAATCTTGGGAAAAAGAGTCCTCAAATAGAGGACACTACTCGGCCTCCAACCAAGGACGAATAAGAATCTTTGTTGTACGAGTCCTCAATCCAAAAAAATGCCCAAGGTGTCTGCTATGGGACAAACAAGAAACAGGGCTTCAAGTTCCCCAAATATTTTGGAACAATTTAGCATGCGGATATTACGAATCAGTCATTTCAGGACTCCAGCAACATTCTGGTCCTCTTGAAATTCTTAAATGTGTATCGGGCCCTCCAAGTCCGTTAGGTTTCTCAGAACTATTAAGGCCAGATTCCAGGACAAAAAGAATCTTCTTGCCATATGTGGATGTAACTCTGGTCTTAAGATGAACCATGTATTCCTTCCCCTTCCATTTCTCTTTTTATTTTGAGAGGGGACAAGGGTTTTGCAATTGCCAAATGTTTAGCACGTATTTTTAAAGGTAACAGGAGTCATGGATTCCACGTAACTAGAAATCTTCTGAACATCTGTCTTTTTGTATATAGCGTTTGGAATTCAAATCAACAGAGATCAGGGCATCTTACCGAAACGAAATGGAAACCTGGTTCTGGGAGTTCTCATTAACCGGAATCTACAGGGCTTCTTGGTTAGGTTTAATCAGCAACCTGGGCTTCTGGGTCCCTATATTTTTCAGAGATACTTGCTCCGTGGATACGCTAAATCTGTCATTACAGATCCACAGAAACTTTTGGTACTCTTGCCAGTTGTAATCTAGGATCTGCCCCTACAAATCCTCTTGTGTCCTAGGAACATCTACCACCATAATCATGTTCCCCAGACAAAAGGAATATTGGTATAAAATCCCTTGATTCAGGTGACCTCACACTACAGAAAATTCTTGTGGGTAGGCAGGTCGGTATTGAGATGTTGGGTTTTGAATATTCCACATGTTGAGGAGTTCTTGTGAAGGCGAAGCAGAAATTCTGGATTTCAGTTTCCAAAGAACTTATGGGAGTCTATCTATTGATATCCAAACAACTGGAATTCTCGGTCACTAGGAACTGACTCGGCATCCTGCAGAGTGAAGCGGGAAGCTGGGTAATGGGTGTCGTTATATACAGGAAACTACACATCATATTGCTAAGTAAGGATAAGGAATCATGTTTACATGAGTCCTCAATCCCAAAAAATACAGGCCGTCTTCCTAAGAGGTAACCACGATTCAGATTTTTGAAGTAGGAATCCGGGTAATGGTAGTCCTCACATACAGGAAAACTTCACTGCCTATTGATAAGTAAGAATAAGGAATCTGCTTTATTCCTGTCCTCAATCGCAAGAAAAATTCGGGTCGTCTTGCTATGGGCTGAAACGAATCAGCGTGCTTTAAGCATGAATCTGGAGACTTGAAATCCATATATACAGGAAGCTACATGACCTTTTGCTAAGAACGAATAAGGAATCTGGCTTACACGAATCCTCAATCCCAAAAATCTAAAGGGCATCTTGGAAAGGGCTAAAAAATAATCAGAGTTTCAAAGCGGGGTCTATATTATGAGAGTACTAATATACAGGAAAATACACGGCCCCTTGCCAAGGAAGAAAAAGAATTAGCGTTATAGCACTCCTCAGTCAAAAAAATCAACAGGCCATCTGCTGTGGACTAAACAAGAATCAGGATTGAGAAGCTGCAACATAGGTAATAGCCGTCCTCATATACAGAATCTACACGATCTCTTGGTAAGGTGAAATAAGAAACTTGTTTTACACAGTTCCTCCATCACGGTATCTTTCTAAGGGCTAAACAAGATCAGTGTTTTCAAACAGGGTTCTCGGGAAATGGAGTCCTCATATACAGGACATTTCAAGGCCACTTGCTAAGGAGGAATACGGAATCTGTGATACACTAGTACCTAATCCGAAAAATTCTCAGGGTGTCTTGCTACGGGATAAACAAGAATCAGGCCTTCGAAATTGTCTCATGTTTCGGAGATATTTGGATTTTGGGTATAATGAATCAGTCTTTTCAGGACTCCATCAACATGCTGATCCTCTTGAGAGTTGTAAATGGGTATCTGGAAGTAAAAGTACCTTAGGTTCCTCGGGACAACTAAGACCAGATTCTCAGAAAAAAAGTATCCTCTTGCCGTATTTGGATATTACTCTGGTCTTAAGATGAACTTGGTAATCCTAAAATTTCCGATTGTATTTTCATTTGGAGTGGGGTCTAGGGTTTTGAAGTTGCAAAATATTTAGTCTGAATTATTAAAATGTAACCAGGAATCATGGATTCCACGTCCCTAGGAAACATCTGACCATCTGCATTTTTATATACAGAGTTTTGGAATCCACATAGACAGGGAAAATCAGGGCATCTGGCTGAGAATGGAAAGGAAAGCCGGTTCTTGGAGTTCTCAATCGCCTAAATCTACAAGGTCTCCTGATAAGATTTAATCAGCAATCTGGGCTTCTATGTCACAACATTTTTAGTTTGTCTTTTGAAAAGGGAAACAGGAATCTTGAGTTCCAAAAGAACTTTTGGGAATCTTTCTCTTGATATCCAAGAAACTGGAATTCTAGGTCACCACGAAAAGTCTCGGTGTCTTTTTGAGAATGAAACAGGAATTTCCGTAATGGGACTCCTCATATACAGAACACTACACCACCTGTTGCTACGGAAGAATAAGGAATCCTGGTTACACGAGTTCTCCATCCCAAAAACCTATAGAGCTTCTTGCTAAGGGTTTTGTGAGTAGGAATCTGGATAATGGGAGACCTCATATACAGGAAACTGCACTGTCTATTGCTAAGGAAGTGTAAGGATTGTTGTTTACACGTGTCTTCAATCCCCCAAAAAAGTTAGAGAGTCTTGTTAATGGCTAAATACGAATTTGGGTATTTCAAGGATAATCTGGGTAAATGAAATCCTCATATACAGGCATCTGCACGGACTTTTCCTAAGAAAGAATAAGGAATCTGGGTGATATTTGTTCTCAATACCCAAAAAACTACACGGCATATTCCTAAGGTCTAAACAATCATCAGGGTTTCGATGCATGTATCCAGGTAAGGGAGTACACATATACAGGCAAATGCACGTCTGTTGCTAAAAACAAGGATCTGGGTTATAGGATTCCTCAGTCCTGAAATGCTACAGGATATCTTGCTGACGGCTAAAGAAGGATTAGGGATTCGAGTCATGAATGTGGATAATAGCAGTCCACATAAACAGGAAACTACATGACCTTTTGCTAAGAAAAAAGAAGAAATCAGTTTTTCACGGTTCCTCTATAAAAAAATCTACATGGCATCTGACTAAGGACTAAACAAGAATCAGAGTTTTGAAACAGGAATCTAGGGAAAGAGAGTCCTCACATACAGGATACTACACGGCCTCCCAATAAGACTGAATAAAGAATCTTTGTTGTACGAGTCTTCAATCCAAAAAATTCCCAGGGTTTCTGCTATGGCACAAACAAGAAAGTGGGCTTCGAGCTCCCCAAATATTTCAAGCAATTTATCATGCAAACATTACGAATCGGTCATTTCAGGATTCCAGCAACATTCTGATCCTCTTGAAAGTTGTAAATGGCTATTGGGCACTCCAATTCCGTTAGGTTCCTCGGAACAACTAAGGCCAGATTTCAGGACAAATGGAATCTTCTTGCCATATGTGGATGTAACTCTTTTCTTAAGGTGAACCCTGTATTCCATCTCCTTGTGTTTCTCTTCTTATTTTGAGAGGGGAAAAGGGTTTTACAGTTGCCAAATATTTAGAAAGTACTTTTAAGAGTAACCAGGAATCATGAATTCCACGTCCCTAGGAATCTTCTAGGCATCTGTCTTTTTGTATACTAAATTTGGAATCCACATCAACAGATAAAATCAGGGCATCAGCTGAGAACCTAAAGGAAATCCAGTTCTAGGAGTTCTCATTAACAGGAATATTCAGGGCCTCTTCAGAAGGTTTAATCAGCAATTTGGGCTTCTGGGTCACTACATTTTCAGAGCTACCTGCTCCAGTGATATGCTAAATCTGTCATTACACATCCTCAGGATCTTTCTGGTCCCCTGTTAG
>NW_006962463.1:0-780 GCF_000164805.1 Carlito syrichta
CAACTACTTGTTAGTCATGTCTGCAACAGAAGACTAAATTCACTCAAATAATTTAAATCAAGAGCATTTAATAATAGGCTGTTTACAGAAGTGAGGAGTGATTAAGGAAAGAAAATAGGGAATGTTGAGTTACCAAGAGACTAGTAAGTGTTGCCACCACTTGTGCCAAAGTGGGAGGATGTGACATGGTATTACTAAAGTTCTTTGAAGCTGGACTTGTGAGATGCTACCCAGGAGGAGCTCAGTTTGTGGAGTACTGCACCTGTCCACAGAGAAACAGTGGCCAAAATGCAACAGAGCAGAGCAGACATAGACTGATTTCTCTACACTTTCTACTATACTATGTGGTAGAATACCTGCTTTTGGCTGTACTGGCAAACTTACAGAGAAGAAAATGAAAAGATAAGTTTTAGGTTTTTAAATCTCAACTCATAGCACAGGTAGAAAAACAGAAAGTTACTGTGGTGACCTTAAAAGATAACACGTATATCTGGAAGTCAGCTACAAAAACAAAACAAAAACAAAAACAAAAAACATCAAAATTCATTGAATAGATTGCATAATTTTAGTACATGTTGAATGCATCAGTTCTGTGGGTCTATTTTGCAAAAGTTGAGCAACTGATTGGAAAGGAAAGGAACTCTAAGATTTAGTATGGCAGACCGAGATAAAATTGAGAAAATTTGAGTCCTCAAATCTATTGAAAGCTTTTTTTTTTGCTGCCAGAATCAGTTCTGGCTTTTCAGCCTAAGCAATCCTTTGCTTGAAGACCTGCTCTGG
>NW_006962464.1:0-3119 GCF_000164805.1 Carlito syrichta
CATTGTTCACCACCAGTCTCGAAATCACAGGCGATCCTCCTTCCTCAGCATCTGGAGTGGCCAGAACGACAGGCATCTCCACCCCAGACCTCCTGTTTGGATGGGTGAAGAGACAGGGACTCCCTGTGTGGCCTGGGCTGGCCTTGGTCTCCTGAGCTCCTGCCATCCTTACACCTCCTCCTCCCTGAGCACTGTGACTCCAGGTATGGGCTGCCATGCCAGGCTTTATGGTTCGTTTTTGATGAAGGATCGAGGACGGACTCGGGGGTTGAACCTCATCATCCCAGTGCTTTGGGAGGCCAAGGCCTGTGACCAGCCCAAGCCCGTGGGCTGAGACCTTCTGGGGCAGTATGGCAAGACCTCGTCTCTACCTTCATCTCAAATTAGCTGAGCATGGTGGTGCATGCCTGTCATTCCAGCTCCTCAGAAAGCCAGGAAAAAGCTTTCTACAGCTTGTTGGGCCATGCCAGATGTGGCCGGGAGCGAGCCACCACCCTCCAGCCTGGACGATGGACTGAGACTCTGACTCAAAGAAAAAAAGGAAAAAAAGGTAAAACAGAAGCACATCCATTTGTGTATGGAGTTGGGATCATCATGAACAGACAGAGATCATTTGGGAAAGATGTCCCAGTCTTGCGCCTAGAGTTTCTGAAAGACGATGGATCAGCAGACAATTTGGCTGTGGCTATGGAAGGCTGACATGAAGGAGTGCTGGGTACCAGGAATTCCAGACCAGCCTTGGCCACTTAGCAAGACCTCGTTGCTCCCCAAACAGAAACATGAGTTGTGCGTGGTGATGGATGTGATTCTGGCAACACGGATGTGGTGGCCTCCATCCCTGGGCATTCCTTTGTGTCACCCCCACTGACAGAACGTGTGAGTCCAGGCTGGGCAATGTGGGTAAAGGCCATCAAGACCATGCCTTGGGAGGCCAAGGAGCAAGGTTTCCTGAGCACAGGGGTTAGAGACCAGCCCAGGCAAAATGGGCCGACCTCATCTCGGTGAGAGGTACCCAAAATCGAGTCAGGCATGGTGGACCCTGGAGTCCTGAGTACTCAGGCACCTAGGCAGGAGGACCACCTGAGCCCCATAGTTTGAAACCCCGGGAGTCATGATCGATCTGCCATGCCCCATCCCTGCAAACAGAGACTCCAGTGACAAAAATGATGCATCCCATGTGCATCACGATGGGCGTCCAGGATTCCCCAGAGAAAGGTCCACGTGGGAGGGGGCTGATAGAGTGATGAGGAGAGGAATGGGCCCTCACCCTGCTCAAAGGTGGTAGACAGGGCGACCAGAACCTGGGCTGGCCGCTATGTTGCCCTACCATCTTGATTGCTCTGTGCCTGATGGCCACCCTAGATCAGGGCCATCTGTCCCATGAGCTCACACATGTCTTTGCTGTGGGGGACTAGTGTGAAGGGTGGAGGCAGGCTTCCTGTGGCACATGGCCCAAGGCATGGGATGAATGTGCCCACGAGCCACCTTTGAAACCTCCCATGAATGGCAGACCAGAAAAGTGCCTTTTCCTCTCCCATCCTTGAGGGTGACTCCTCGTGCTGGGTGGCATGGGTGGTGGTGGTAGTGGTAGTATTATTATTTGGAATCGGAATGCCACTCTCTTGCCCAGGACAGAGCACAGGGGCATACTCACAGCCACCACAGACTCCTCCTGCCAGACTCAGGTGATCCTCCAGCCTTGGGCCCCCACGTGGCTGGAACCAAATGCCTGTGCTACCACACTCAGCTAATCTTTGGATTTATTTTTCATGGCCGAGATGAGGTCTTGCCTTGTGTCTCAGGCTGGTGTCGAAGCCTCAGGCTCAGTTTATTAACTCGCCTGGGCCTCTGAAGGGCCAGGATGCCAGGCTGAGCCCCATAGCCTGGCCTGTGGTTGTGGTGGTGGTGGTGTTTGATATTATTATTCTGAGTAGGAGTACCGATCCTTTGCCCAGGCTGGTGTGCAGGAGCCCACTCTCGGGCATTGCAGCCTCCACCAGCTGGCCTCCGGTGTACCTCCCTCCGTGGCCTACTGCATGGCTGGAATGCCAGGCTTTCATCACCACCTTCGGCTATTTTTTGGACTTCTTGAAGAGAAGAGGTCTCGCCAAGGTGCTTGGGTTGGTCTCAAACTTGGGGGCTCAGGCCATCTACTCTTCATGGCCTCCCAGTTCACCGAGATGATTGGTGTAAGCACCTGCGCCCAGCATCCACACCCCACTCAGTGCCTGAGGTTGAGGCCTACTCCCTTCTGATGACCCAGGACCACAGAGGGGGTGGCAGGATTCGTCTGCCAAGCCTTCCCCATGGGGAATGCCTGTTGCAGGGGTTGTCTCCACTGGGGTGCCCACATCTCTGCCCACCTTGCTTCCCAGTGTGGACCTGCTCACTCCTCCCAGAAGCCACTTTGAGGAAAGGAAAGTCATGACTCACAAGCATTTGGGGGGTGGAGAGGCCTGGACAATTCATGCCTGTCCCCTTGACACTCGGGGAGGTCGAGTCAGAAAGATGGCTGGAGACTGGGAGTTCGAGAGCAGTCTGGACACCTTAGTAATTCCCCACCTCAACACCAAGCAACCCCAGAAATTCTTGGGTGAGGGCAGGGCTCAGCCAGAGAACCACCTCCGTCCCAGAGTTAAAGACCAGGCAGGAAGATCAGGATGTTGACCAAATTGAAAGCATGTGATCGCAGCAGTTTGGGAGCCTCTGGCTGAGAGGATGGCCAGATTAACGTGGTTTGAGAGCAGCCTGCTCAACCTTGTGAGGAAAGAAAATAAAGAAGGAAAGAAAGAAAGAAAGAAAGAAAGAAAGAAAGAAAGAAAGAAAGAAAGAAAGAAAGAGAGAAAGAAATCCATTCTCCTGCAAACAGTCTGCCCTCAGTCCTTCCCCCCTCACCCCCACATGTGAAGGTCCCCAAGCTTGCCATCTTCTAGCCCCCACCTCCCCCAGTGGCTGCCCCTGCTTTGATGCAGGAGTTCCCGAGGTTCCCGGTCCAGGTTCCTGCCAGCTCTCCTTTCTGAGGTGAAAAGTGTTCCCTCCGACTCGAGGACTTTCCACCAAGAACGTCCAGGGATACATCTCTCACCCAGGAATATTGCTTCCCCCATCCCATTTTTCCT
>NW_006962465.1:0-798 GCF_000164805.1 Carlito syrichta
CACAATACAGTCAAAATAGTACTAACAGATTAACAGTTTTTAAATATATATAAAGTGCAGCAAAATGTAAACCAACCTACTTGATAGAAAAATCAAATACATAAATTAAAGAGTAAAACTACTACAGACACTTTTTAAAACTTCATATGGAAAAAACAGAATATAATTTTTAAAATAAAATATTTTGAAGAATATTATATAGTACATTTGAAAGGACAGAATTTGACAGGCCAATATGAACGAACATACCTCGTGAACAGAAACACTGGTTCCCCATAAAGAAGACCAAGATCAATAGAAGAATTATCATTAACTGTCAACTCTCAACCTGGTCTCTGTTTTGAAAACAGCAGACTGTGGTAGTTATAGCTGGGGGCAAGATATACATATGTAATCACATAACCATGGCAACAGGACATCATAACTGTTTCAGAGTGAAGTCATAATCCACATTGTGAGGTCCAACTGCTGCTGTACACATAAGTGGGTACACATACAAAAATATATTTTAAGTGTTTTATTTCCAAAACTTAATTCCAAGTCCACATATTATTTTACTGTTTCTTGAAACAAGGTTGAGGAGGGTAATGGTGTATCACCCAATATAGTCAATAGTGGGAATTTCAAGTTAAATTCAAGCAAGACTGATATGCTAAGAACATATACGTTTCATTCTTGACTTGAAATACCATCCCCAGACTTTTGGAACATTCAAGAGTCATCAATATTTCTAGATCCAATAAGTAAATTTGGGTTCAGAAATGTACAAAGATAGCATTAACAGATATTTACTTATAA
>NW_006962466.1:0-799 GCF_000164805.1 Carlito syrichta
AACGTTGGATGATGACTGGAAAGATAAACAGCAGAAAAAGAACAATTATACCAATAGCAATGAAATTATAGATCAGATTCCAGACAGAATTGGAAGCCACAAACTGAGAAAGGGAAGAAGTAAATCTAGATGCTAGTTGAGAAACTGAAAGTGAGGAAAGATGTGCCTGAGAAACAGCAGTAATCTGACTATGCAGCTATTGAATGTTTAAAGAAGAATTAGAAGACTGCCAAACTCCCATAAGATGTTTCTGAACATCTATACAACTAACACTCTGACCATCATATGGCAAAGGTGTAACACAAATCCATTTAAATTGAGCGTGACAAGCTACAGACATCTGAACCTTAATGTGTTGTAGTTGGTTTCCTATATATACTAGTGCTGATTCTAAAGCATTCAACCTATCAATAATACCTTTATCTATCTGAGTAAATAAAGCTAAGCTAACATTTTGAGACAAATCATCCACATGATTATCTGTGTGAACTTCTTGAAGTAAAGCAGTGGCAAAAGCGGCCACAGATCTTATAATAGAAATTAGTACAGAAATTTCCAAGACTAAAGCTGCAACAAACCTACAAGGCCTATTTAACATTGCTGTGGCTCGTTCTAAAATATAAGTATCTGGAGTAGAATACCACCGCTCCCGTAGCTGAACCGCCACAAAAACGTAAGAAGGGTGCTTTAACAGAAATACTTGATATGGGTTACCAATAATACAATTAGACAAAGTACAGTTTTTCACAATTAATTTCAACATGACCAAAATTATATATTACCGAGTAAATAGAATGAG
>NW_006962467.1:0-3284 GCF_000164805.1 Carlito syrichta
CATCAGAGAGAAGACCACTGGGACTCCCATAAGGTTGGAGGGCCAGTCACTTTTGCACCTGTCACAGAGAATGCTTGTCACTGGGTTACCCATCAAAGATGAGGACCAGTCAATCATGCCCAATCACAGATGAGGACAAGTCAATGAGGCAACAAACACTAGAGGAGAGCCAGTCACTGAGGCACCCATAGCAAAAAAGAACCAGTCACTGGGACAAGTATCACAAAAAAAAGTGAATCACAGCCGGGCCTGTAATCCCACGCCTTTGGGAGGCTGAGGTGAGTGGATTGCCTGAGCCCGCGGGTTCGAGACCCGCCTGGGCAGCGAGACCTCATCTCTACAATAAATAAAAAAAAAATCAGCCGGGCATGGTAGCACATGCCTGTAATTCCGGCTACTTGGAAGGCTGAGGCGGAAGGATCGCCGGAGCCCAGCAGGTCGAGGCTACGGTGGCCAGGAGCAGCCACTGCACTCCACTCTGGGCAACAGTTTGAGACTCCAACTCAAAAAAAAAAAAAAGAAAGTGAATCGCTGTGGCATCCATCAAAGAGAAGGGGCAGTCACTGGTTTACCCATAACGGCGGGGGGACAGCAAATGTGGCACCCAGCACAAAGGGGGACCAGTGTGAATGAAAAAGATGATTCATTTTCATAAAATAAAAGAGAAGTCTGTTGCTAACATGACCAAGAGCACATACTAAAAATTAGATATAACCCAAGGACTGTAAGAAAAAAAAGGCACATGGTAAAAGTCATATTGGGAAAATGGAACTTACACAGAAATGAGGAAGCTCAAATCCTCCAATCAAATAGTAGAAACTACTTGTTTTAGCTTGATTTGGACTAAAAACCCCTTAAATCATGAACAGAAAAAATTGTGACACCACAGTCCTCGGTCAATGAGAAACCAGGGGAAGACCTTCACACTAGGAAAAAATTGGTTACTATCACTGCTCTGGGTGTGACTGCACACCAGACATACTATCTTGTAAGATCATCATTAGAGTCTTGCTTCTGCTGCACTTCACATCTTTGCTTCCATTTTTTGATTGCATACAAATGAGTTCATTCTTCACTATTTGGGGTGTCCTCTGGGATACTCCTGCATCTGCAGCAGGGAAACCTCAGCAGAGGGAGAGATGCATCCCACTCAAATTTGTGTGGCCTACTCTACTTGGACATCACAGCTGCTCACGGGACTGCAGATAAGCCCAAGACTATTGTTCCAGAGGCAACAAAAGCAACACAAGAGAGGGAAAAAAGAATACAACTGGGGCAAACAGACAATCCCCTGCACAAACTAAGGTAGAAAACATTTGCCTATAAGTACCGCTTTGGTTGTTGGGGAACTCTCAGAAGTTGAATGCAAATATGAAATGAGTGTGATAACCCAACCAATAGTTCCATTCTCCTGAGAGGGAAAAGGTCAGAGACAGATGAAGCTAATCTCAGGTTGTGCAAAAATCCTTCAGTAGGGAGGTTGAGTACATAGGTAAATTCAGGCAAAGGGATCAACCAGGGACTAAAGCAACTCCTATTACATGGAGCTGAGTACTCAAGTTAGCTGAAAACGAGGATCAAAAATTCTAGGCCTCAAGAACTCAAGAAAGAGGGAGATAAAAATTCTCACTCTAACATTACCCAAGATATTCCATAGAAAGAATTTTAAGGTGTTGATGGGGTAGCTGTTGTAACAAGACCAAGGCAAATGATCAAGAGGACTTCAATGTCTACATGGGAATGGGAACACCCTCCAGGGATGGACGTTCAGTCAGCCAAATAAAAAGTTTCTAAATGTAGATCCTGTGTTGGACAATAATAATCAAGAGTATAAAACTAAAGTGCAGAATCTGAGGGGGTTGATTATTAAGGGAAGCAGCCTCGAGATTTCAGAATGTCTCTAAAGATTTTAAGGCCCAAAAAGAGAAGGCAGAAACTCCATTTGCCTTGCTTCAGAGACATACAGACCAAATGAGGAAGTACTACAGGACACATGCAGAGGATTCTGTGGGACAGGGTTTTCTAAAGGTTAATTTTGTTACCAAAAACTGGTCTGATATTGCTAAAATGTTGCAGAAACTTAAGTGGATGGAATGAGAAACCAATAGAAGAATTACTTAAAGGGGACAAAAAAAGTTTGTAAAATGGTATGGAATAAATAAAAAACCAAAAAGTAAAGAAAAATGCAAATAAATGTATGAGGGAGAATTTTTGGTAAGGAAAACTATAAAGGAAAAATAAAATTGAAAGGGTTAGATGGTGGAGCTTAATATGGTGGCTGACAGGTCGGGCTGTAAGAATCTCCGTGGAGGCAAATGACAGTACAGACTCTCTGTGTGAGTATGTGGGCACTGATGGGAGCATGAATGTTCATCTGAAGGGATACTAGATTGCATGCACCCAGGTCCCTCTCTGAGGGCGACTGCAAGCCCCCAAAACCCTGAAATTAGAGGGCAGCTCACAAGATCACGTGAGGAAATGTCTGCTGCCTCCAAGAACGCACCTGAGAAAAGCCTGCTGAATCCAGTTGATTCCCAGTGCTTGGCCAGGATACACACCATCGCCTGTCATACCGGACCCGCTGGAGTGCAAGATTACTGGAGAGAGCTTCAGCACCCAGTAGGGAGCTGGAAGTGCTTTCAGACTGGGTTCAGAGTTCTGATCTCTGTAATTGGCAGATCAACTACTCAGAGCTTGATCGTGGTCCAGAGGAAATACCCTATAGCACCAACTGCAGAGGGACCTAATGAGTGCTGTGTTCCAGGCACACCAGCTCCTACCTTGATCCAGCCGCAGTACAAAGGGTGTGGACAGAAAAGGACGAGGAAGAACTCCAAAGAGAACAGTGGTGAGTCTGGGGCTGACCCAAATCCCCTCCTCCCCAGCAATCCTCTGGACATCAGACTCACAAAACTGGCCACACTGAGATGGAAAAACTCAGACGGAGCCTGGTCATTAGTTGCAATAGAAGAACCTCATTCCAGGATAGACCTGGCTGGGGCAGTCTTGTGATAGTACATACCTGGGGAATATACTATCCAATACATCCCCAACAGAGATCTCCCTGACTATACAAGAATGGGAAGGGAAGACTGCAGCCCCACTCACCTCCACTGTCCCTTATCCTTCCCTACATGGATCCCTGCAAAAAGAGTGAAAGAGATGGCTCTACAGGAGAGATCTGACTAGAGGAACAATCACAGAGCCTGCCCAAGAGGACAGAAAGTTTTGTTTGTTTTTGTTCTGGTGTTTTCAAATTTTCAATCTTTTTTATTTTAAAAATT
>NW_006962468.1:0-525 GCF_000164805.1 Carlito syrichta
CACTTTTAGGGATACTCGTCTGAGTCTTTGAGCAGGATCAGTTGCACAGTTGGGTGCTGGATCTGGGGTGTCACCAGCAGGCTGGGGTGGAGGAGAGGGTCAGATGTTCCCTCCTCTGGAGCTGAAAGCCTCCAATCAGCACCTTACACAAGCTTGGGGTTCTGCTCCCTTACACAAGCTTGGGGTTCTGCTCCCTTACACAAGCTTGAGGTTGCAGCTGAGTGCCTCAGCCAGGGTGGGCCTGGGGCTCCAGAGCCCCAAAGCTCCAAAGGGTAGGTGGTGGCCCTGAGTCCCTCCCAAGGCACTTCATCCAGAAATGGGACTGGTATCTCTGAGGGGCAGGCGCCCAGAGCCTCCCTGGGTGACGGGCAGTTTGTTGCTGGGTGCTGGGTGAGACGATGTAGCCAGGGAGGGAGCTGAGACCCAGGACTCCTGAGCAGGTGGGAGTCACATATACTGGAGCAGCCACAGTTGGGGGCCACAATATCTGGCCCTGAGTGGGACCGAAGGTCCCTAGACCTTGTA
>NW_006962469.1:0-4680 GCF_000164805.1 Carlito syrichta
TCTACTTGAGTTCAGAGGTTTGAGACCAACCTGGACAACATGGCAAGACCTTGTCTCTATAGTAAGTAAAAAAATTAGCTGTGTGTGGTGGCACATGCTTGTGGTTCTGGCTACTTGGAAGGCTGAGGCAGAAGGATCACCTGAGTCAAGCAGGTTGAGACTGCAGTAGGCATGAGCATACCACTGCACTTCAGCCTGAATGACAAAGTGAGACTCTGACTCCAAAAAAAAAAATTGAGTAGAAAAGTAGAGTAGCTGAAATAAGAAATTCACTAAGGAGCTCAACTTATATCCAGTAAATATAAACTGGCAGAAGAAAGAATTAGTGAATTTGAAGACAGAGTTATTGAGATTATATAAACCAAAGAACAGAGAGAAAAGATAATTAAGAAATATCAGAAGAGGCCATGAAGTAGTAGGATAACATAATGAAAGTGCTCAGAGAAAAACAGTCAATACAAAAATCTTATGTTCAGCAAAACTATCTCTTAAAATTAAAATTCAGATACTTTTCCAAATACAAAAAAAAAAAAAAAAAGAAAGCATTTGTTCTTAGCACAGCTGCCTTACAAGAAATACTAAAGAAACTTATTCAGGCTGAAAGCAAGTGACTTCAGGTGGTAATTTGAGTATAGATAAATAGAGAAAGAGGACTTCTGGCAAGATGGCAATGGGGCAGCATGGTCTGTGAGACCCTCTGTGAAAGAGAACACTCATAAAGACCCTAGCTCTCTCCCAAGGGCTGCAGCTCCCATCTTCCACAGCCTGCTCTTCACAGGGAGCTCAGCTGCCACAGGCCACCACCGTCGCTACTCAGACATCACGGTGGTCTGGGCTGCTCCCGCAGTCACGGATGCCGCCACTGCAGTCATTGCCAGCCCATGCCTGAGGTGACCCATGACTTCAGACTGCGATGCCCCGGCAAGCAGGATCTTCTGAGATCCCTGCTGCCCAGCTGCTGCTGCCACTGCCACTGCCACATCACACCCCTTGCCCGGAGCCGGGCCTGTGGAGCTCCCCACACCCTTCCCAACCCCCATGTATGGGGAAGTTGCCACTGCCAGTGGCTGATTCATAACCCGCTCACTGCCCTCTAGACTACAGCAGTGAGATAGCACCACCTGCTGGGGATCCAAGGTAACAACATCAAAACGGGAATGACAGAGTCTCTTCCCTCTTGATAAATATACAAAGCCAGATCTCAGTAATAGACTGGGCAGGGGGCCCATATCTGAATTTTTCTTCACAGCAGGCCAGGGGCAACTGATCCTAACTGTGAACAATTCTACCAGCCTGCAAAGATAGCTAGGCTGAAAGGACATTGGACTTAAAGGAAAAGTCTCAGAGTGTGCTTGGTTGGTTCTGTTAGTCTACTGACTTTAATATATCCCTACCCCCCCTTTTTTTGCTTTTTTCCTTTTTTCTTTTTTCTCTGTAAAGCTCATCTTTGTACACAGAAATAGCACACCAATAAGTAGGTTGGTCAGGGTGTATGTTAGCATCATCATAGGCTTTAGCTTTTTATATGGTTATTGGTTAGTTTTCATTCATGGTTATTGTTTTTCTTTATATTTGTTTCAGTCTTTGTGTCTCTTTTCACTTAACAGTTGGTACACTAATCTGTTTTCCCTCTCACTCCTCTCTCTCTCCACTCTCCTTCTCCCCCCACTACAAGCTCCATTCTCTTCCCTCTGTTGACCTCATTTTGCTTTCAGGGAGTAAACCTACAACCCCATTGCATGGACATACTCCAAGGCAGTGAGAAGTGGGTTTCAGACTATCCATAGACCTGTTGGTAGATACTGAGATCTGCAGAGAGATTTTGATTCACAGCTCCCCCCTTAATTAAATTCCAAAACTACAAAAAGAACTGCCCACAACCTATAGTCCAACTCCAGAACTAAACAAAGCAAGAGGAAATACATTAGGAAGAATAGGAGATTGAAGAAACAGGAGTAAAAGAAAACCCACACCCCTGAATAACAGAATTAAAGAAGATGGGGAAGTGGAGGGAAGGGAAAAGTAGGGAGGAAAAATCTGCACAAATGAAGAAAACCCAAAAGAAGAATATAGGGTTCACACAGACCCCTGGGAGGTCAGACGCTGAGAAAACAGACTTTGGAACACAGATTAATGAAGAGCCCCAGAATGACTGGTCAAAAGCAACAAACCCAGACATCAAGACATTGAAGGAGAGAATTTTAAAAATTGAGGAGAGACAAGCAGAAAATAGGAAGGAGCTGATGACAGAAATAACAGCAGTAAAGAATACTGTGATGGAAATAAATAACAAACTAATAAGCATGGAAAGCAGAAGTAGCCAAGCAAAAGAAAGAATCTCAGAATTTGAAGACCAAAATGTACAACTAACCCAAACTGTCAAAAACATAGAAAAGAAGCTTAAAAGACAGAACAAAATTTTCAGGAGATGAATGATTACTTCAAGAGACCCAATTTAAGAGTAACTGGCCTTCCTGAGGCAGAGAGAGAGTCAGAGGTCACACTGGAATGAACATTTCATGAAATCATTCAAGAAAACTTCCCTCATCTCATCAGTGATGCTAAAATTCAAGCACAAGCGATTCAGAGAACCCCTGCAAGACAACAAATGAGAAAGCCAACTCCCAGACACATAATAATTCACCTAAACAAAGTAGCTATAAAAGAAAAAATCCTAAAGGCAGCAAGAGAAAAAGGCCAGAATACCTACCAGGGAAGACCAATTACAATAGCAGCAGATTTATCTATAGAAACCCTCCAGGCTAGGAGAGCCTGGAGCCCTATCTTCAAAGTTCTAAAAGATAAAAAGATAAACAATTTCAACCAAGAATAACCTACCCAGCCAAGGTAAGCTTCAATAGTGAGGGAGAATGAAATCTTCCAGAAATCCAATCCCTAAGAGCCTACTCTGACACCAGGCCACCTATTCAAGAAACACTTAAGAAGTACTGAACACAGAAGAAAAGGGAAAAAGAACAACAACATTCTTCACAAGAGTATAGGCAAAAGATTAAAAACACACATGAACCGATTCCAAAACCAAAGGAAAGACAACAAACAAACAGGAACAACAACTCTGTAAGGACCTTATGATAGAGATCAACTCTTGTATTTCAATAATTAACCTAAATGTGAATGGGCTAAATGCACCACTGAAAAGACATAGAATGGCAAAATGGATAAAACATCACCAGGCAACAATTTATTCCCTTCAAGAGACTCACCTCACTAGAAAGGACACTCACATACTCAAAGTAAGAGGATGGGAAACAAAGTTTCAGGTGAAGGGAACACAAAAGAAAGGAGGAGTGGCGATCTTAATTTCAGACAAAATACCCTTCAAGCTATTAAAAATTAAAAAAGATACAGAAGGCCACTGCATGATGATAAAAGGTTCAATCCATCAACAAGAAATACCTGTCCTAAACATATATACACCAAACATAGGTGCGCCAACTTTCATAAAGCAACTTCTAGGAAAACTAAAGAAAGATATTGACTCTAACACCATCATAACTGGGGACTTCAATACCCCACTCACAACCTTAGACAGATCATCACGACAAAAAATCAGCAACGAGATCTGGAACCTCAATGTGACTCTTGACCAAATGGACTTAATTGATATCTACAGAACACTCCATCCAACAACCACGGAATATACATTCTACTCATCACTGCATGGAATGTACTCTAAGATTGAACACATACTTGACCATAAATCAAGCATAAGCAAATTTAAAAGAACGGAATTTTACTATGCACCTTCTTGAAACACAGTGGAATAAAAATAAACACTAACACCAACAAGGTCCCCCCAAACCCACAAAGACATGGACACTAAACAGCATGATGCTAAACAACTCCTGGGTCAACAATGAAATCAAAACAGAGATTAAAAGTTACCTGAAAACAAATGAAAATGAAGAAACATCTTACCAAAATCTCTGGTATGCCATGAAAGCTGTAGTAAGAGGAGAATTCATATCCCTACAAACGCACATGAAGAAAATGGAAGAATCACAAATTAACAGCCTAAAAAGCCACCTAAGGAAGCTGGAAAAACAAGACCACAAAAACCCTAATTTCAGCGAAATCCAGATCACCAAATTAAAACCCCAAATCCAGGACACAGAAGATAAAAAGATAATACAAAAAATCAATGAAACAGAAAGCTGGTTCTTTGAAAGGATAATAAAGATCAATGGTCCCCTAGCTAGACTGACCATCAAATAGAGAGAAAAAGCCCAAATAAAAACAATCAGAAACACAAAAGATGAAATAACGTCTAACCCTGATATAATACAAAAGACCATTAGAGACTACTATGTACACTTGTATGGAAACAAACTTGAAAACCTTAAGGAAATGGAGAACACTCTGACATCACACAACATGCCTAGGTTGAAACAAGAAGAAATTCAGCCCCTAAATAGCCCAATAAAAATCAAGGAAATTGACTACATAATAAGAAAACTACCTAGAAAATAAAGCCCTGGACCAGATGGCTTTCCAGCAGAATTCTACAAGACATTTAAGGAAGAAGTGATACCAATCCTACTGAAGGTATTCCAAGTGGTTGAGAAAGACGGAACTCTTCCCAAATCATTTTATGAAGTTAACATCACATTGATACCCAAACCAGGTAAAGACCCAAGAAAGAAAGAGAACTACAGGCCA
>NW_006962470.1:0-398 GCF_000164805.1 Carlito syrichta
GATATCTCTTGGTTATTTTGACACTAAGGTTCCCATTTTACACTATGACCACCTTGTAAGGGTATGATGAAGAGTAACTGAGTTTGTGTACTTAAAGTCACTGGCACAGTGCAAAACTTTGATAGACCTGTAGCAATGATTATCCTTAGCATTTGCCCCAGGTAATATACTTAAGTGTAATTGATCACAAATAGGTCTCTGTGATTTAAATGCAAATATCAACTTAACGTATATGAGTTAATACGGTTTTTACATCATATGATTTACACGGGGCTTTTACATACTATTTTATTTTCCTAACTTCCTGAGGTAGGCATTATAAATCTTATATTACCAATGTATTGTTTGTTTGTTTGTTTGAGTTGGAGTCTCACTCTGTCAGCCAGACTGGAGTGCAG
>NW_006962471.1:0-735 GCF_000164805.1 Carlito syrichta
CCTTTCAGTCACATCCAACAATTTTCCCCAGGGTGATCAATATTATGACCCCATCAAAAGTTAGAATTTTATGCCCAGTTCTGCTCCCTTCATGAGACAATCCAGTGCACTGTGTGTTTTATTTTGTTCAGGCTGACACTGAGCCCTTGGCTTACCTGCTCTCTCGTCCTGATTTATTCTCTTTATCCTTGCATTTCCACTGGAATTCAGTAGAGAATAATCTGGCAAACAGAAACAATTAATTAAATTGTCAGGACTGGAAGGGACCTTCAAGGTAGATTGTCTAGTTCAAATACAATTTATCTCAATTTATAGAAGAGAAAACTGTAGGTTACTTTTGATCATACAATAGTTAATAGAAATTCAGGTCTATCTCTTTCTGATACACAGCAATACCTCCACGACACCCTTCCAACACATATTAGGAGTAGGACAAAAACCAACTGCAGTAACTTATGTTAAGCCAGGACACTATCCTTATGAAAGGAGGCAGACCACCCAGATTTTCTCAATGGAGTCAAATCCTTTTCCTGTATGAGTCTCTCTGAAATATTTAACTGTATCAGAACAGTTTTGGAGCACAGTTTGCCAGAGTTTTTTTTTGTCATCCATTCATTAATTTCAAACCTCATTCACTCACCAAATATCTATCACATATCTATTATGTACCAAGGTAGATATTGAATAACAACAACAGTGAATAAAGAGACAAAATCTTTGTCCTCATGCAACTGA
>NW_006962472.1:0-803 GCF_000164805.1 Carlito syrichta
CGAATTCATATGGAAACACAAACATCCAAGAATAGCCAGAACAATCCTCAGCAAAAAAAACAAAGCAGGTGGTATCACAATACCAGATTTCAAACTTTACTATAAAGCTACAATCATCAAAACAGCTTGGTATTGGTACAGGAACAGGCATATAGATCAATGGAACAGAATTGAGATTCCAGAAGCAAAACCTCAATTTCTCAACCAACTCATCTTCGACAAAGCCCCCACCACCTACCAATGGGGAGAGGAAAACCTATTCAGTAAATGGTGCTGGGAAAATTGGCTGACCACATGCAGAAGATTGAAACAGGACCCCTATCTATCCCCATGCACAAAGGTTAACTCCAAATGGATCAGAGACCTAAATGTAAAACCTCAAACCATAAGAACCTTAGAAAAGGAAGGAAATACTCTCATGGAAATCGGAACTGGCATCCAATTTCTGTACAAAACCCGAAACCCACAGGACTTAAGAGAGAAGATAGACAAATGGGACCTTATTAAACTGACAAGCTTCTGCAAAGCCAAAGAAACCATCAAGAGAGCAGGGAGACAGCCTACAGACTGGGAAAAAGTCTTTGCCAACTCTAGGTCTGACAAAGGCTTAAAATCCTGGATCTACAAGGAACTGAAGCGTACTGAAAAGAAGAAAACAAACAACCCCATTATAAAATGGGCAAAAGACATGAACAGACACTTCACAAAAGAAGACATTCGAGCAGCCAACAAACACATGAAGAAATGCTCACCCTCACTAATCATCAGGAGATGCAAATCAAACCACACTGAGATACCACCTA
>NW_006962473.1:0-638 GCF_000164805.1 Carlito syrichta
GGATACTGCTGTTGGTCTACCCTGGGAGGCCGGTTTTCCACCTCCAAACAGGCTGCCATCCCCATGGCGTTCCCCGCCAGCCAGGTGGCCCTTCCAGGATGTGAAACCATTCGGAGTCATATCCTCTTTCAAAACTCCACTCACTGAGCCTTTCCTGGGTCTCCCAGAGCAAGGCAGCTTCCACTAATGTTCGTCCATTCTTTTTTTTTTTTTTTTTTTTGAGTTGGACTCTCACTCAGTCGTCCAGACTGGAGTGCAGTGGCCGCTCCCGGCCACCACAGCCTCGACCTACTGGGCTCCGGCGATCCTTCCGCCTCAGCCTTCCGAGTAGCCGGAATTACAGGCATGCACTACCACACCCAGCTGATTGTTTGATTTATTGTAGAGATGAGGTCACGCTGCCCAGGCGGGTCTCGAACCTGCGGGCTCAGGCAATCCACTCACCTCAGCCTCCCAAAGGCACGGGATTACAGGCTGAGCCACTGAGCCCGGCTCCCCTCCATTTTTAATTAATCATGAGAACACAAAGAACGGCGAGCCTGCGTTTTAGGGTCTGAATTATGAAAAATCCTTTCCTCCATAAGTTCCCCCCTCAGCCTCCTCCCCCCCATGCCTCTGGTTTGCTTGTTTGTTTTCCC
>NW_006962474.1:0-673 GCF_000164805.1 Carlito syrichta
CGAATTATTATGTATCTGGGAGTTGGTCTTCTCATTTAGTGTCTTGCAGGGGTTCTCTGAGTCTCTTGTGTGTGAATTTTTGTATCACTGATGAAGGAAGTTTTCTTCAATAATCTCATGGAATGTTTGTTCCAAGGTGGTTTCTGTTTCTCTTTCTGTTTCAGGAAGGCCAATTACTCTTAGGTTTTTTCTCTAGAAGTAATTGCTCATCTCTTAAAGGTTTTTTTCTGTCTTTTTGAGTTTTTTTTGTGTTTTTAACAGTTTGGGTTATCAAGCTCTGAGATTCTTTCTTCTGCTTGGGTAATTCTGCTTTCCATGCTAATCAGTCTGTTATTTTTTCATTCACAGTATTCTTTATTACTGTTATCTCAGTTATCAACTCCTTCCTGGGTTCCTCTTGTCTCTCCTCAATTCTTTAAATCTCTCCATTAATGTCTTGATATCTAGGTTTGTAGTTTGAGACCAATCATTCTGGGGTTCTTCATTGTTTGCCTTCTGAAGTCAGTTTTCTCAGTGTCTGCCCTCCCAGGGGTCTGGGAGAGACCTATATTCTTCTTTTGGCTTTTCTTCATTTTTGTAGATTCTTCTCTCTCTCCCCCTTTCCCTCCACTTCTTTAATTCTGTTTTTCACGGAAGGTGGGGTTGCTTTTGCTTCTCTTGTGCAATCTCCTGT
>NW_006962475.1:0-567 GCF_000164805.1 Carlito syrichta
CTGGCTCAGCCTGTAATCCTGTGCCTTTGGGAGGCTGAGGTGAGTGGATTGCCTGAGCCCGTGGGTTTGAGACCTGCCTGGGCAGCGAGACCTCATCTCTACAATAAATAAAAAAATCAGCCCAGTGTGGTAGCGCCTGCCTGTAATTCCGGCCACTTGGAAGGCTGAGGCGGAAGGATCGCCGGAGCCCAGCAGGTTGAGGCTGCGGTGGCCGGGAACAGCCACTGCACTCCGGTCTGAGTGACAGAGTGAGACTCCAACTCAAAAAAAAACAAACACGAATGAGCAAACAATGAAACATTGGGAGGTGAATAAGAAAAGTAGGACTAGTCTTCTGACTTTATAGTTGTGGAAATCGAAGGGCAGAGATGTCAAATAACCACTCAAGATCCATGGTGAGTTAGCAACTCTGTGCTAGATTAGACTATAGATAGATTGCCTCACATGAGACCTATGTATAATTTCATAATTAAGCTATTAATTATATATGAAGTTCCCCATGTCTAAACACCAAGAAAGATTAAATCTGGCTGGTCTTGACTTAATAACCTTAGAAAATAATGGTGT
>NW_006962476.1:0-630 GCF_000164805.1 Carlito syrichta
CCTCTCTGGATCCCATTTTTCTTATGAAATGGAAATATCAATAATATATAATAACTCTCTTCTTCTAAGCATGCAGTAATAATTGAGATTAGACCTGCGAAAGTGTTTTGCAAATTGCAAAGCAGGAGTGACAATGAAGATGATGGTGATAAAATAAATGGTGATGCTTCTCCTCCACACTGAAAGATCAGGAATCAATACTTCTTCCTACTCCTGTAGAAACTGGAGATCCAGTGATGCTCTTTCTCCCACCCTAGAGATTATGCTTTTATCCAGGCTTTGGCATGTGACTAGCAGAACACGGAATGTTCTCAAGGAGTTCCTGGTGGAGGTTTGCACTTGAATTCTGTTTGACTTTGTTTCTTTCTTAGGCCCTTCATAGAAGTTAAGGAATTCATTTAAAGTAAGTGTTACCTAACATATTCTGTTTCCTACTCTTAAAGAATTTACAATCTAGCATCTAACAAGACACACACACACACACACACACACACACACACACACACACAAATATGCACATACATATAAACAAAATGAACAAGAAATTTGAACACAGTTCTTTTACAAGAATGCACTATGTGTGTGTGTGTGTATGCGTGTGTGTGTGTGTGTGTGTGTGTGTGTGTGTGT
>NW_006962477.1:0-3322 GCF_000164805.1 Carlito syrichta
CCTGGGTCACTACATTTTCAGAGCTACCTGCTCCAGTGATATGCTAAATCTGTCATTACACATCCTCAGGAACTTTCTGGTCCCCTGTTAGGTGTAATCAAGGTTTTGGCTCTAGAAATCCTTTTGTTTCCTGGGACCATCTATGACCATAAACATATTTCCCAGAATCAAAAGGTATATTAGTATAAAATTCCCTGATTCAGGTGACCTTAAAGTACAAAATATTCTTGAGGATGGGCAGGTAGGAATTGAGGTTTTGGGTTTGGAATATTTCATATTTTGGGGAGGTCTTGTGTAGGGGAACCAGGAATCTTGGATTCCAGTTCCCAAAGAACATTAGGGATGTCTTTCTCTTGATATACAAAAAACTGGAATTGTCGGTCACCAGGAATTGTCTCGGCATCCTGCACAGTGAAGCAGGAAGCTGGGTAATGGTAGACGTCATATACAGGAAACTACACGTCATATTGCTAAGGAAGTATAAGGAATCTTCCTTTAATGAGTCCTCAATCCCAAAAACTAAAAGCCATATTCCTAAGACGTAACCACGATACAGGATTTGAAGTAGGAATCTGGGTAATGGGTTCCTCACATAAAGGAACTTCACTGCCTATTGCTAAGTAAGAATAAGGAATATGCGTTTCTCGGGTCCACAATCCCAAAAACCTACAGAGCATCTTGGAAATTTCTAAATAACATCAGAGTTTCGAAGCAGGATGTATCTAATGAGAGTCCCAATATACAGCATAATACACAGCCCCTTGCCACGGAAGAAAAAGAATCAGGGTTATAACAGTCCTCAGTTCTTAAAATCAACAGGCCATCTGCTGTGGGCTACACAAGAATCAGGGTATAGAAGCTGGAATATAGGTAATAGCAGTCCTCATATGCAGAATCTATATGATCTCTAGCTAAGGAGAACTAAGAAACCTCTTTTAAACGGTTCCTCCATCACAATATCTACATGAGATCTTGCTAATGGCAAAACAAGAACCAGGGTTTCCAAACAGGATTCTGGATAAAGGGAGTCCTCATATACTGGACATTACATGGCACCTAAGTAAAGAAGAATAAGAAGTCTGTGATACACTAGTCCACAATCCGAAAATTCTCAGTCCGTCTTGCTGCGGTATAAACAATAATCAAGGATTCGAGCTCGTCTCATGTTTCAGAGATATTTGACTTGGGGGTATTATGAATCAGTCATTTCAAGACTCCAGCAAAATTCTGGTCCTCTTGAGAGTTGTAATCGGGTATCTGGTTGTACAAATCACTTAAGTTCCTCGGGACTATTAAGGCCAGATTCCCGGAAAAAAAGTATCATATTGCCGTATTTGGATGTAACTTTGGTCTTAAGATGAACTTGGTAATCCTAAAATTTTCGTTTGTACTTTATTTGTAGCGGGGCCGACGGTTTTTCACTTGCCAAATATTTAGTACGTATTAATAAAATGTACCCAGGATCCATGGATTCCACGTCCCTAGGAAACATCTGGGCATCTGCATTTTTTACACAGAGTTTTGGAATACACATGGACAGGGAAATTCAGGGCATCTTGCTGAGAACGGAAAGTGAATCCGGTTCTTGGAGTTCTCTATCACCTAAATCTACAAAGTCTCTTGATATGGTTTAATCAGCAATCTGGGCTTCTATGTCGCCACATTTTTAGTGTGTCTTTTGAAAAGGGACCAGGAATATTGTGTTCCAATTTCTCAAGAATTTTCTGGGAGTCTTTCTCTTGATATCCAAGCAACTGAAATTATAGGTCACCAGGAAATATCTTGGTGACATGCTAAGAATAAAGCAGAAATTTCAGTAATGGGAGTTCTCAGATAAAGAAAAATACAAGACCTGTTGCTATGGACAAATAAGGAATCTTGTTTACACGAGGCTTCCATCCAAAAAACCTACAGACTGTCTTGCAAAGAGATAACCACCATTCAGGTTTTGGGAGTAGGAATCTGGATAATGGGAGTTCTCATATACAAGAAACTGCACTGTCTATTGCTAAAGGAGAATAAGGAATCTGGTTTACATGTAACCTCCATCCCAATATAACTTCAGGGTTTCTTGCTAAGGGCTAAACACGAATTTGGGGTTTTGAAGCATAAACTAGGGAAATGCATTCCTCATATACAGGCAACTGCACTGACTTTTCCTAAGAAAGAATAAGGAATGTGTGTGTCATGTTTTCTCAATCTCCATAAAAGTATGCGGCGTCTTCCTCAGATATAAACAAGATTCAAGCTTTCAAAGCATGTATCTGTGAACAGTAGTACTCATATACAGGTAACTAGACGGCTGTTGATAAAAATAAGGAATCTGGGTTATATGAGTCCTCAGACCTGAAAATCTACAGGGCATCTTGCTGACGACTAAAGAGTCTCAGGGTGAATGTGGGTAAGAGCAGTCCGCATATACAGGAAACTACATGGCCTCCTGCTAATAAAAGAGAAGAAATCTGTTTGCCATGGTTCCTCTATCAAAAAATCTAAATGACTTCTTACTAAGGGCTAAACAAGAATCAGGGTTTCGAAACAGGAATCAAGGGAAAGAGAGTCCTCACATACAGGACAGTACATGGCCTCCAACTAAGTACGAATAAAGAATCATTTTTGTACGAAAAATTCCCAGGTTGTCTGCTATGGGACAAATAAGAAACAGATCTTCGAGCTCCCCAAATGTTTCAGAGCAATTTAGCATTCGGATATTATGAATCGATCATTACAGGACTCCAGCATCATTCTTGTCCTCTTAAAAGTTGTAAATGGTATTGGGCCCTCCAAGTCTGTTAGGTTCCTCAGGACAACTAAGTCCAGAATCCAGGACAAAAATAATCTTCTTGCCATATTTGGATATAACTCTGTTCTTAAGGTGAACCCTGTAATCCTTCACCTTCCATGTCTCCTTTTATTTTGAGAAGGGACAAGGGATTTGCACTTGCCAAATATTTACTACATACTTTTAATGGTAACCAGGAATCATGAAATCCACAAACTTAGGAAACTTCTCGGCATCTGTTTTTTGATATACTGAATTTGGAATCCAAATCGACAGTAAAAATCAGGGCATCTTACTGAGAATTAAAAGGAAATTTGATACCAGTATTTCTCATTTTCCGGAATCTACAGGGCCTCTTGATAAGGATTAATGAGCAATCTGGGCTTCTGGGTACAAATATTTTCAAAACTACTTGCTCCGTGGATACCATAAATCTGTCCTTACAGATCCTCAGAATTTTTCTGGTCCTCTTGTTAGTTGTAATCAAGGATTTGACCTGAAATCCTTTTGTTTCCCGGACATCTACGACCATAATCATAT
>NW_006962478.1:0-807 GCF_000164805.1 Carlito syrichta
ATTTTACTAACTTTTAATATTTTTGACGATTAATATTATTAACTTAACACTATACTATAATCTATAAGTTTACTTAAATGACTTAATTTTATTACCTTAATTTTATACTATTTATTTTTATAATTCTTATAACCTACTACATTTCTGTACTGCCCTATGATTGTATATTAATTACCTATGAACTTATCCTTAACCTAAAATTTTATCACAACTTCTATAAATTTCAAATATCTAAACTATTGTCTTTTATACTTTATTAATTACTTATCTTATAATATCATGTCTAAATTCTAATACAGCTATTATCCTACTATAATCTATTATAAACCTTATCATTAGTACTAATAAGTATAAAAATTATGAACTTACTCTATGTTCTATAAAACTTAATTCAATGACATTTTAACCTAAAACCTAAATCTGATTGCCTATTACATGGAAACTACCTACGTCTCAAAACCTGCCATGCCACTTAAAACAATGAACTGCACAGTTGCCATAACGACAGCCGGGGACTGAAGCAAGCTGAAAGTTACTGCACGTACAAAAACCAAGAACGTTCTGCTTGACCAAAAGCAACCTAATACAACTATTATCACCATTATAACGTCTAATCATAACCCCAAATGAAACTACATACTGGAACAAAAGCTAATCAATCAGTTTACCAGGAAATAACAGTTAAAAATCTTAAGAAGAAAAACAGTTTAGAAAGAAAAAGAGATACAAAATAATTCTGCTGTGCATTTTTCATAGGATAATAATAAGATTTTATTTTAGACTGTCACTTCCTAATATTGAAAATTC
>NW_006962479.1:0-735 GCF_000164805.1 Carlito syrichta
CAGGTTCCTGGTGATTGGTAATGACCGATTTGTGGTACGGATATAGGAATTAGGTCTGAAAAATGTGGGGACTGGGACTCCCAAATTCTTGATTAGCATTTAGAAAAATCCTGTAGGCTTCTAGGTATGAGAACTTCTTTAAGCCAGGGAAAAATTAGCAACTGCCCAGAAGTTTGCTCATAACATGGAAACTGATTTTCCTTGTTCCACATGGGTAACATGAGTAGAGGCTTTCTAGGGACATAGTGTCTCAGATTCCTGTTTCGTTCTCAGTAATATGACCAGATGTTTCCCAGTGACCTGGAAGTCTAGACCAGTGGCTACCAACAGAAACACTCCAGAATGTTCCTGTGGACTTGGAAACCAAGACCCTACTGCCCTCCCCAAAATACCTTCTAAACATGGTGCAACATCCAAACCCAGAGTGCTACTTCCGAATAGCTGAGCTACCAGAAGTTTCTGGAGTAAGAGGCAACCCTGAACTCAGGGCTTAGATTAAAAAAACCCGAGATGATTACTTGTGCCCTGGAATTTGGCGTTAGAAGATCCAGAATCTAAATGTACTTGTAGTGCCATATTTTCGTTTAAACTATCGAGGGGACCAGAATGTTGCTGGACTTCTGGAATGACTGATTCCTAATATTCACAGAGGATACAGCTCTGAAAATTTTGGAGATGTCAAAGCCTGAGTCTTTTAGACATTAGTAAGATGCCCTGTACATTTTAGAAAATGAG
>NW_006962480.1:0-1011 GCF_000164805.1 Carlito syrichta
ATTGTATATATGAGGTTTCGCAAAGTTGCCCCGGTGGGTCTCGAACCCGCTCACTCAGGCAATGCACTCACCTCAGCCTCCCAAAGTGCAGAGATTACAGGCTGAGCCACTGAGCTGGGCTGGTGGTCATTTTAAAAATTAAAAAAAAAGGAATGGGCATGGTGGCTCATGGCTGTCACCCCAGCACTTAGGGAGGCCAAGAGAGAGCACTGCCTGTGTCCAGGTGTACAGGACCAGTTTGGGATATCTGGTAATAACTCATCTCTACAACAAAAATCAAAATATTTGTCACGCAGGTTGATTCACACCTCTATGTCCAGCTACTTGGATGGTAAAGTGTAATTATCGCCTGAGCCCAGTAGGTGGAGGCTGTGGTGGCATTGAACATGCCATTTCATTCCAGCTGAGCAACAGAGTGGGAAACCAACTCAGACAAAGAAATATTGGCCTGGAATTCACATGAAAAAATTGAATCCTAAATCTTTAATTTAATTTTTTTTTTTGCCATTCTCAGTCTGTTGCCCAGGCTGAGGTGCAATCGAGTGCTCATGGCCACCGTCTCAGTCTTCCCATTAGCAGGAACTACAGTCTTTAGTCTTGAAAGTAGCTGGAAATACAGGCATGCACCACTTTGCCAAGCTAATGGTTTTATTTATTGTAGAGCAGAGGTTTTGCCTAGTTGCCCAGGCTGGATTCGAAGCCCTGGGCTCAGGCAATCCTCTAACCCCTGCCTGCCAAAGTGCTGGGATGACTGGCATTAGCCACCTCACCCAGCTAAAGTTGGTATTTTAACAATAAAAATTTTAAAAATGGCCGGGCTCGGTGGCTCAGTTTGTAATCCCACACCTTGGCAGGCTGAGATGAGTGGATTGCCTGAGCCCGGGGGTTCAAGACCCGTCTGGGTAACTTGGTGAGACCTCATTTCTACAATAAAATCAAAAAAAAATTAGCCAGGGTGTGATAGCGTGCGCCTGTAGTTCCAGCTACTTGGAAGGCTGAGGGTGGAAGGAT
>NW_006962481.1:0-754 GCF_000164805.1 Carlito syrichta
GCGATCTTCCAGATGGGCCTTTACAGGCCTCAGCCATGTAGCTATAGATGTTGGCTCCCAACATATCCCCCTTTTTAATTAAAAACATACGTTAAACACCTTGGCTTCTGTCTTAGGTTGTTCTCGCTTCACCATAGTTGTTACCCATCATTGGCCCGTTCCCCTTCCCCGCTGGGAATGCCTGTCTTAGGTTCATACTAGGTTGCTGGAATCTTACCTATCACTGAATACCAAGAGCATAAAGACTTGAGGGGACATAGGGAGAATGAAGAATGGTAAGCTGATGACACAAAATATTAGCCTTTATGACATAAGTGACCAACTGATAGATGACATTATTTTTTTGTTTTATTAGTAAGAACTGCCAAATGAATATTATCAGAGTTACGTTGAACTGCTTTCCTTAAACGTTGGATGATGACTGGAAAGATAAACAGCAGAAAAAGAACAATTATACCAATAGCAATGAAATTATAGATCAGATTCCAGACAGAATTGGAAGCCACAAACTGAGAAAGGGAAGAAGTAAATCTAGATGCTAGTTGAGAAACTGAAAGTGAGGAAAGATGTGCCTGAGAAACAGCAGTAATCTGACTATGCAGCTGTTGAATGTTTAAAGAAGAATTAGAAGACTGCCAAACTCCCATAAGATGTTTCTGACATCTATACAACTAACATTCTGACCATCATATGGCAAAGTGTAACACAAATCCATTTAAATTGAGCGTGACAAGCTACAGACATCTGAACCTTA
>NW_006962482.1:0-591 GCF_000164805.1 Carlito syrichta
TAGACAGATGGCTTAACTAGCCAGCCACCCTGCTGGTCAAACAGCTAGCCAGCTGGCTTAACTTGCTGGCCTCCTACCAGACCAGCCTGCTGACCAGCCGGCTTACCCTGCCAGCAACCTAGCTAGCCATTTGGCTAAGCAGCTGACGTAACCAACTGACTTAACTAGATGGCCTGCTTTCTTGCCAGTTGTACTAACTAGCTTGCTACATAGCTAGCCAGCTGGCTATCCAGTTGAATTTCTAGGTGACTTATCTAACTAGCCATTTGTCTAGCCAGTTGACTTAAATAGCAAGCTACCTAGATAGCCAGCGGGGTAGTCATCTGACTTAACTTGGTCACTTAACTATCTAGCCAGTTGGTTAGACAGCTGACATAACTAGCTAGCTACCTTGTTAGTATGCTGGCTTGCCAGCTGACTTAATTAGCTGAATTAACTAGCTAGCCAGCTGGCTAGCCAGCTGATTTAAGTGCCTAGCTACCTAGCTAGCTAGCAGGCTAGACAGCCGAATTAACTAGCTGATTTAACGAAATATCCAGATGGATAGCCAGCACACTTAAGTAGCTAGCTACCTAGTTAGAAAACTGGAAA
>NW_006962483.1:0-798 GCF_000164805.1 Carlito syrichta
GGTCCTCAATACCGAAAAACCTACACTGCGTCTTGCTAAGGGCTAAACAAGATCAGGGCTTCGAGAACCCCTCATTTTTTTAGAGATATTTGCTATTTGGATAATACGAATCAATCATTCCTGGACTCCAGCAACACTCTGGTACTCTTGATAGGTGTGAACGAGAATCTGGCACTACAAGTCCATTTAGATACACGGAACCTCTGACTCCAGATCTAGGACACAAATAATTCTCTCGGATTTTTTGTACATAAACCCTGACCTCAGTGTTACCCTGTAATCCAGAAACTTCAGTGGCTCCACTGTTCGTTATTAGGACTTTGGGTTTATGTGTTCAATTTTTTTAGGAGGTATTATTCGGAGGGATCAAGGATTCTTAGATTCCATGTCCCCAGCCATATTCTTTTCATCTTTCTATGGGATTCTGGACTTCCAGGACGACAGGAAACATCTCGTCGTTTTGCTTAGAACGAAATAGGAATCTGGGTCACTGTGTCCCTTGAAAGTTTCTACACACTTTACTAAAGAGGAACCAGGAAACTTGGTTTCCATGTAACTTGCAAACATCTGGGCATTTGCTGAATTATACGTGGCTTAAGGCTGTGCTCATACATAGGAATTGACAGGGACTTTAGCAAATGCAAATCTGGAATCTGGGAGTCCTGGTTCTCATATTATTCAGAGCAACGACCTAAATGCATAACACAAATCGGGCATTGCCAATCCCCAGAAACCTGTTGCACCTCCTGATGGTTGTAACTGAGATCTGGCCTACTGGTACGTTTGTTTCACAGGGTC
>NW_006962484.1:0-362 GCF_000164805.1 Carlito syrichta
TATTCCATCGTGTATATATACCACATTTTTAAAACCAGTCCTCTTTTGATTGGCAGCATGGTTGTTTCCAGGTTCTTGCTATTGTGAACAATGCTGCAATAAACATACGTGTGCAGTTATCTTTCTTATAGAGTGATTTGAGGTCTTCAGGGTATATCCCCAGTAGGGGGAGTGTGGGGTCATATGGAAGGTCGATTTTTAAAACTTTTAGGAATCGCCACACAGCTTTCCACAGAAGTTGCAATAGTTTACACTCCCACCAACAGTGTAGAAGTGTTCCCTTTTCTCCACACCCTCTCCAGCAGCTGTTATTTTTTGAGTTGTTGATAATTGCCATTCTGGCTGGAGTTAGGTGGTATCTC
>NW_006962485.1:0-775 GCF_000164805.1 Carlito syrichta
TAGCTGATTTTACTAGCTTGCCAGCTGGCAAGGCAGCTAACTTAATTTCCAAGCTACTTAGTTACCCAGCAGCCCAGCCAATTAACTTAACTACGTGACTAAAAAAGTAGCCAGCTTGCTAGCAAGCAGACTTAACTAGCTACATACCTAGCTAGACAGAGTGATAGCCAGCTGACTTAAGTAGCTGACATAACAAGATAGCCTGGTGGCTAGTCAGCATACTTAACTAGCTACCTACTTACGTAGCCATCTGGCTTGCCAACTGATTTATCTAACTAACTACATAGCTAACATGCTGGCCAGCGAGCTGACTTAACTATGTGATTTAACAACTAGCCAGCTGACTAGCCAGTTGATTTAACTAGCTAGGTACCCTACTAGGTAGCTGGCTAGATATCTATAACCAGCTGGCTTAACTAGGTGCATAACTAACTATTTACCTAGCTAGCTAGCTGGCTGGCCAGCAGACATAACTAGCTGAATTGATCAACTAACCAGCTGGCTGGCCCGCTGACTTAACTATCTGACTTAACTTGCAAGCTAGCTGGCTGGCCAGCTGAATTAACTAGCTGACTTAACCAGTTAGCCAGCTGGTTAGCCAGCTGACTTAATTAGTTAGCTACCTAGCTAGCCAGCTGGGAAGCCAACAGAATTAACTTGCTGGCATAAATAGCTAGCCAGCTGGCTAGCCAACTGACTTAACTAGCTCTGTATCTAACTAGCTAGCTGGCTAGCCAGCTGACTTACCTAGTTGACTTATAATTTGCCAGTTGTC
>NW_006962486.1:0-399 GCF_000164805.1 Carlito syrichta
TCAGTTTTAACCACTGCATTAAGCAATAAGGAGCAGTTATGCATAATTGAGTAGAGGACTGACATTTTTAAAGTGTAGTTTTAGGAAATTAGTTTGGCAGTAATATACAGAATTAATTGAATGAGGAAAAATGGATTTGAGGAGCCTTTAGTGGGTTGCTGCTGTTCTTTTCATTTGAGATGATACTAATTTTTTTTTCATTAATCAGTATTTTTTATTATGGTTTTGTGGGGTACAGTTAAGGGTTAGGTGTACAATTACATTTCATTCAGGCACCCTGTTGATAAGAGGTGTTTTCCCAGCCCCAGACAGATATTTGCTACTGTTAATCCTATCCCCCTCCCCCCCCGTTTCCCAGTACCGTTAGTCATTTTCTTAAAGTATTGCATTGGATGTTCA
>NW_006962487.1:0-1546 GCF_000164805.1 Carlito syrichta
CATGCTGGGCCATTTCCAAGAACAATTGATTATAATCTTTAACAAATATCTATCTAAAATCCTATGTATCTATCTTAATTTCTATAAAGTTTCTAATTCCTAATCCTAATATATAAAGCTGATCATCAGCAATAAAGCTTCTAAAATAAACCCAAATGCAAACTGTAATTGTACTAAAGCCAAAACCGCCATTATAGAAAATTGAAACAATGAAATTTCTAAAGTTAGCTGTATTCTTATTAAACCTCAAAATATCATCTATGATTATGCTTGAACTAATATAATTCCCTGACATTAGCATGACCTAGCCTATGATACTTTATATGAATAAAATAAATTCAATTTCTATAATAAGTAGAAAAACCCTACACTAACTGTAGCCAAAAACTGTTTCAGAGAATGCAACTCAGTCCAAAGTGGATGCTGGGGCCTTAGGAATGTGACCTAGTCCAAAGTTCATGCTGGGCCATTTCTGGTAACTCTAGATAATCATCTATATCATCTAAAGTTGGAAACAGTTCTCTAAATGTATATACTAATTCTAGAAATATAATTTTAAATCTTATAAAGAAGCTTGTACCACATAAAAGGCTCTCTAATGTGACCTGAGTTTGAACTGTGTTAAGTTTAAAGTTGAAACCGCAGTCTGAGAAACGGGAACAATGGATCCCTAGAGTCAGCCATGCCTGTCATATTCTCAGAACTTCATGCTTAGATCATCCACCAAGCTTGGGTCATCTTTGGCTTCTTATAGAGATGAGGTCTCTCCAAGGTGCCCAAGCTGGTCTCGATTTTTGGGGCTCAGACCATCCTCTCATCTCGGCCTACCAGAACACCAGGATGACAATCATGAGTCCCTGCTCCCAGCCTCTACTCCACCCTTGGTGCCCTACCACAATGCCTGCTCCCTTCCAGCAACCTAGGACCCCAGAATGGGCAGCCAGATTCGCCAGCTGAGTCCTCCATGGGGAAGTGATTGGCACATGGGCATGTCTCTGCTAGCATGACCACCGCTCTCTCCATGTGCCCCAGGCAGGCCGACCTACAACTTGGCAACGAGGACCTTCTGCCAAGAAAGGTGAGGGACACATTCCTCACCAGGAACTTTTCTTCTTCCCCAATCCCATTTTTCCTGACTCTAAAGCCAGTCGCCCTGTGAACACACTCTGCACAGTTGAGAATCTGCGTATGATTCTGATGTTTTGGAGATAGGGTCTGGCTCAGTGGCCCAGGCTGGGTCCCAGGGACATGACCATCATTTACTGCTAGCCTCAAAATGGCATACTCTGGCAATCCTTCTGGCTCAGCCTCCGGAGTGGCTGGGACAACGGGAACCTCAACCCCAGACCCCCTGTTTGGATGGGTGCAGAAATGGGGTCTCCTTGTGTGGCCCAGACTGGCCTCGGTATCCTTGGCTCCAGTCATACTCCTGCCTCAGGCTCCCAGAGTGCTGGATTCCAAAGGTGGTCTGCTGTGCCATGTCTTTGGGTTCGTGTTTGACATAGGATCACGGCCTGGCTCTGGAGCTCAGCCTCGTCATCCAAGC
>NW_006962487.1:2727-5598 GCF_000164805.1 Carlito syrichta
AGTGCAGGGTCATGATCACGGCCACCGTGGACTCCACCTGTTGGGCCCATGCAATCCTCCAGTTTTGGCCCTCTGAGTGGCTGGAACCACAGGCCTGCACCACTAAGACTGGCTAAAATTGGGGATTTTTAAAAAATAATCTTTTTTTTTGTTGGAGTCTCACTCTGTCGCCCAGATTGGAGTGCAGTGACCGCTCCCGGCCACCGCAGCCTCGACTTGTGGGGCTCCGGTGATCTTTCCGCCTCAGCCTTCCAAGTAGCCAGAATTACAGGTATGCACTACAATGCCCGGCTAATTTTTTTTTTATTTATTGTAGAAATGAGGTCTCGCTGCCCAGGTGGGTCTCAAACCCGCGGGCTCAGGCAATCCACTCACCTCAGCCTCCCAAAGGTGCAGGATTACAGGCTGAGCCACCAAGCCCGGTTGGGATTTTTTTTTTTATGGCCGAGATGAGGTCTCATCCAGTATCCCAGGCTAGTCTCAAACACACTCTTGCCATCCTCTCGACTTGGCCTCCAAAGTGCCAGGATGCCAAGCTGAGTCCCTGAGTCTGGCCTATGGTTGTGGTGGCGGTGGTTGGTATTATTATTGAGTCGGTGTCCCATTCTGTCACAAAGACTGGAGGGCAGGGGCCCAATCTCGGCCACTGTGGCCTCCACCAACTGGGCTCCAGTGATCCTCCTGCCTCAGTCTCTGGAGTGGCCAGGATGATGGGCACCATTACCCCAGACCTCCTGTTTGGATGGGTGTGGAGACTGGGTCTCCCTGCATGACTCAGACTGTCCTTGAGCTCCTAGGCTACAGCCATCATCTCAATTTGACCTCCCAGAGTGCTGGGATTCCAGGCTTGTGCCTCTGTGTCTGACCTTCTGTTTCATTTATGACAAAGGTTAGAGCCAGGCATGAGTGCTCAACTTTGTCATCCCAGCACTTGGGAGGCTGAGATCAGTGACCGGCTCAAGACCATGGGTCCAAGGTGCACCCGGGCAACTCTGCAAGAACTTGTCTCTACCTTCCATCTCAAATGAGCTGGGCACGGTTGTGCATGCTTATCGGGAGGCTGATGGGGGAAGGCTCACCAGAGCTTGGTGGGCTGAGTCTGCAGTGGCCGGGAACAAGCCATCGCCCTCAGTCCGGGCAATGGAGTGAGACTCTGACTCAAAAAGAAAAATGAAAGAAAGAGAATCCATTTGTGTTTGGAGTTGGGATCATCATGAACAGAGATCATTGGGGAAGGAGGCCACAACCTTGGGCGTTGAGTTCCCAAAAGATGGTGGATCAGCAGACATTCTGAATGGGCTGTGACTTTGGGAGGGTGAGGCAGGGACCGCTGAAGTCTGGGTGATAGTGACCAGCCTGGGACACATAGTGAGACCTCATCACTCCCTGGAACACAAACCCTCGAGTCGTGCATGCTGTCGTGTGCACTCCCAGCTGCACAGGATACAGTGGCCTCTGTCCTGGGGCATGCCTTTGCATCACCCTGCTGACAGCACGTGTGATTCCAGGCTGGACACCGTAGTGCACAGCTGTCAGCCCCATGCCCTGGGAGGCTGAGACAAGAGGTTGCCTGAGTCCCGGGTTTGGAGAACAGCCCAGGCGATGTGGCCAGACCTCATTTGGGCAAGAGGGCCCCAATATCAAGTCAGGTGTGGTGGTCTCCAGAGTGCAGCAGGACCACCTGGGCCCCTCAGGTCAAAGCCCCGGGAGCCATGATTGTGCTGCCACACCCCATCCCGGCTGATGAAGACTTCAGTGACAACAAATATGCCTCATATGTATGTCACCATGGGAGTCCATGGCTGCACAGGGAAAGGTCCGTGTGGGCAGGGGGCGATGGAGTGATTGGGAGATGAAGAGGGCCTCACCCCGCCTGAAGGTGGCAGAACTGGGCAACTGGAACATAGCCTGGCCACAGCATTGCTGGATCACCTTAATTGCACTGTGCCTGATGGCCACCCTAGCTTGGGGCCGTCTGTTTCATGAGCTCACACTAGTCTTTGCCATGGAGCACAACTGTGGAGGCTGAAGGCAGGCCTTCTGGGATGGGTGACCAAAGGAGTCAGGGTGCCCACCCCTTTGTCTGTCTTGATCCCAAGGGTGAACCCACTCACTCTTCCCATTGGCCACTTCATGAAAAGGGAGGGTGTGACTTTCAAGCTGTCAGGGGGGGCAGGCGGGTGACTCATGCCTGTCTCCTCTACACTCAGGGAGGCTAAGATGGCAATATGGCTGGAGCACAGGAGCTGAGACCAGGCACCACAGCCAGCTAATCTTTGGATTTATTTTTGATGGCTGAGAAAAGCTATCACCCAGTGTCCCTGGCTGGTCTCAAACATGAAGGCTCAGGCTGCCCACTCTCCTTGGCCTCCAAAGGACTTGGATGACAGCCTGAGCCCCTTAGCCAGCCTGTGGTTGTTGTTGTGGTGGTGGTTGGTATTATTATTCTGAGTGGGAGTCCTGCTCTGTCACCCAGGCTGCAGCACAGAGACCTGCTCTTGGCCACTGAGGCCTCCACCTAATGGGCACTGGTGATTCTCCCGCCACAGCCACCCGAGTGGCTAGAATGATTGGCATGCACCACCATGCTCGGCTCATATTTTTGACTTCTTGTAGAGACGAAGTCTCCCCAAGGTTCCCGGACTGGTCTCAAATCCAGGGGCTCAGGCCATCCTCTCGCTTTTCCTGCACAGAGTGCTGGGATAAGAGGTATGAGCTCCTGAACCCTGCCTCCACACTCCTCTCAGGGCCCCACCACAAGACCTGGTCTCTTCCAAAAACCCAGACACTGGTAGAAGTTCCAGATGCAGGGACATGTCCCCGTCAGGGCACCAAGCACTCCACCCATGTATTCCCAGGGTGGACCTGCTC
>NW_006962488.1:0-1042 GCF_000164805.1 Carlito syrichta
TTTTTGTTTTTCCAGCTGAGTATTCCTAAGCAAATAAAAACTGATAATGCTCCTGCTTATGCGTCCAAATCTTTTCAGTAGTTTGGTACCCAGTTTGACATCTCTCATTCTACAGGAATTCCATGTAATCCTTACGGTCAAGCTATAGTCAAGAGCCCATCAAACGTTAAAAAATCAAATAATTACATTGCAGGAAAGGGAATAGAAATATAGTTTTCCCCATCATATTGTAAATAATGCCATGTTTTTAATTAATCATTTCAATTCGAATTCTAATGTACATTCAGCTATGATAAGACTTTGGACTCCTGAGAAAACTGGTAAACCAATGTTAAAATGGAAAGATATTCTTACAGGTCAATGGAAGCGGCCCGATGTCCTTTTAACATGCTGGAGAGGATATGCTTGTGTTTTCCCCAGCACTTACCATCACCTTTTTGGGTACAGGATCATCTAATTATACATGACCAGCTCCCCACCCCCATCGAGGTACAGCCAGATGAGACATAAATCACGCCTTCAGTCTGAGTCAGATGCAGAGGATGAAGAGAAGGTGTTGGTGCCAAAACTAAAACGTCTCAACATTCAACAACTACTTTCACCTCCACCAACTCGACTGAAGACATCTCATCATTCATTTCTCCCACTCCTCAACCCAGACATAACCTTCAAGCTATTTCGACTAGACAGCGCAGACAGTCCACATGGGGGCAGATCAAGGTGCTCACCCACGACACTGAGGATCTGCTTTGCTCTCAAAACGCTTCTCTGACGCCCTCTACTGTTTTTGTTACTATGTAGGCTATTGTAGCATGCGAGGAGGGTTGTATTTATTCGGAAAAATCTTATTGGTCTTATATCCCAAACCCTCCAGTGTTCTAGCCTGTTACATGGGATGCTGAGATTATTACTGTCTTTACTAATCATTTATTTTTACTAAGAGGCCCCACTGTTTTTTCATCACAGGTCAAAACTATTATCATATTTTTCTTTTCAGTTGTTCCAGTTATCCTCCAATACGTTTCAGTTTACCTAAAAAATC
>NW_006962489.1:0-3108 GCF_000164805.1 Carlito syrichta
TAAATAACAAATGATAAGCATGGAAAGCAGAATTACCCAAAGCAGAAGGAAGAATCTCAGAGCTTGAGGACCAAAATATAGAACTAAACCAAACTCTTAAAAACACAGAAAACAACCTCAAAAAGACAGAACAAAACCTTAAGAGATAAGTGATTACTTCAAGAGATCGAACCTAAGAGTAAATGGCCTTCCTGAGGCAGAAAGAGAGACAGAGACCACACTGGAACAAACTTTCCATGAGATCATTCAAGAAAACTTCCCTTATCTAATCAGTGATGCAAAAATTCAAACACAAGAGATTCAGAGAACCCCTGCAAGACAACAAATGAGAAGACCAACTCCGACACATAATAATTTGCCTAGACAAAGTAGGCATAAAAGAAAAAATCCTAAAGGCAGCAAGAGAAAAAGAACAGATCACCTGCCATAGAAAACCAATTAGAATAGCAGCAGATATATCTACAGAAACCCTGCAGGCTAGGAGAGCATGGAGCCCTATCTTCAAAGTCCTAAAAGATAAACAATTTCAACCAAGAATAACCTACCCAGCCAAATTAAGCTTCATCAGTGAGGGAGAATTAAAATCTTTCCCAGATATCCAATCCCAAAAATCTTATGCTGCCACTAAACCACCTCTACTTGAAACACTTAAGAAAGTACTAAACACAGAAGAAAAGGGGGAAAAAAGAACAACGCTCTTCACAAGAGTACAGGAAAAAGAATGAAATACACGTGAACCAACCCCAAAACCAAAGAAAGACAATAAACCAAGTGGAAGAACAACTCTATAAGAACTCTATGATAGGGACAAACTCTCACATTTCAATAATTAGCCTGAATGTGAATGGACTAAATGCACCACTGAAAAGACACAGAATGGCAAAATGGATAAAATATCACCAGGGAACAATATACTGCCTTCAAGAGACACATCTTGCTAGAAAGGACATGCACAGACTCAAAGTAAGAGGATGGGAAACAAATTTTCAGGCAAATGGAACACAAAAGACAGGAGTCATGATCCTAATGTCAGACAAAATACCACTTAAGCTATCAAAAATTTAAAAAGATACAGAGGGCCACTACATAATGATAAAAGGTTCACTCCAACAACAAGAACTATTTATCCTAAACATATGCACCTAATATAGGTGCACCAACTTTTATAAAGCAACTCCTAGGAAAACTGAAGAAAGATGTTGACTCTAACACCATCATAACTAGGGACTTTAATACACCACTCACAACCCTAGACAGATCATCAGGACAAAAAATCAGTAATGAGATCTGAAACCTCAATGTGACTCTACCAAATGGAGTTAATTGATACCTACAGAACACTCCATCCAAAGACAACAGAATACACATTCTACTCATCACTGCATGGAACGTATTCTAAGATCAACCACATAATTAGTCATAAATCAAGTATAAGCAAATTTAAAAGGACCGAAATTTTACAATGCACCTTCTCGGACCACAGTGGAATAAAAATAAACATTAACACCAACAAGGTTCCCCCCAAACCCACAAAGACATGGACACCAAACAGCATGATGCTAAACAACTCCTGGGTCAATGATGAAATCAAAACAGAGATCAAAAGATACTTGGAAACAAATGAAATTGAAGAAACATCTTACCAGAATCTCTGGGACACCATGAAAGCTGTAGTAAGAGGGAAATTTATATACCTACAAACACACATGAAGAAAATGGAAGGAGCACAAATTAACAGCCTAACAAGTCACCTAAGGAAGCTGGAAAAGCAAGACCACGAAAACCCTTATTTCAGCAGAAGAATCCAGATCACCCAAATAAAAATCCAAATCCAGGACATAGAAGACAAAAAGATAATACAAAAAAATCAATGAAAGAATAAGATGGTTCTTTGGAAGGATAAACAAGAACGATGGTCTCCTAGCTAGGCTGACCAAGAAAAAGAAAGAAAAAACCCAAATAAGCACAATCAGAAACACAAAAGATGAAGTCACATGTGACCCTCAAGAAATACAAAAGATCATTAGAGACTACTATGTACACTTGTATGGAAACAAACTTGAAAACCTTTTGGAAATGGAGGACTTTCTGTCATCACACAACCTGCCTTGGTTGAAACAAGAAGAAATTGAGACCCTAAATAGACCAATAACAATCGAGGAAATTGACCACGTAATAAGAAAACTACCTACAAAAAAAAGCCCTGGACCAGATGGCTTTCCAGCAGAATTCTACAAGACATTTAAGGAGGAGTTGATTCCAATCCTACTGAAGGTATTTCAGGTGATTGAGAAAGATGGAGCTCTCCTCAAATCATTTTATGAAGCTAACGTCACATTGATACCCAAGCAAGGTAAATATCCAAAAAAGCAAGAGAACTAAAGCCCAATATCTTTGATGAACATAGATGCTAAAATTCTCAAGAAGATCCTAGCAAGCCAGGCTCAGTGGCTCAGCCTGTAATCCTACACTTTTGGGAGGCTGAGGTGAGTGGATTGCCTGAGCCCGTGGGTTCGAGACCTGCCTGGGCAACGAGACATCATCTCTACAATAAATCAAAAAATCGTCCGGGCATGGTAGTGCATGCCTGTAATTCCAGCTACTCGGAAGCCTGAGGCAGAAGGATCGCCGGAACCCAGCAGGTGAGGCTGCAGTGGCCGGGAGTGGTCACTGCACTCCAGTCTGGGTGACAGAGTGAGACTTCAACTCAAAAAAAAAAAAATATTAGCAAACCGGATTCAACAACACATCACAAAAATCATCCATCATGACCAAGTAGGCTTCATGCCTGGGATGCAAGAATGGTTCAACATTCATAAAACCAAGAATGTAATTAAATACACCAACAGATGTCAAAACAAAAACCACATGATTATATCATTAGATGCAGAAAAAGCTTTTGATAAAATCCAGCACCTCTTCTTGATAAAACCCTCGAACATCTAGGCATACGGGGAACATACCACAAGTAGTAAAAGCCATCTACAAGAAACCCACAGCCAGCATACTCCTAAACAGACCAAAATTGGAACCATTTCCCCTGAAAACTGGAACAAGACAAGGATGCCCACTCTCACCCCTCCTGTTCAATATAGTATTGGAAAGTCC
>NW_006962490.1:0-738 GCF_000164805.1 Carlito syrichta
CAGGACTCCCACCAATAGAAGACTTTTACTGAGGCATCTATCACAGAAGAGGGCCAGTCACTGAGGCAACCATCATAGAGAAGGCCCAGCCACTGAGGATCCCTTTAGAGTGAGGGCCAATCACTGGGGGACTGATCAGAAAAGAAAACCAGTCACTGTGGCATCTATCAAAAGAAGGTCCAGTAACTAGGACACCCAGCAAAAAAGATGTCTTGACACTGGGATATCCATCACAGAGCAAGCCTAGTCACTGGGGAACCATCATAGTGGAAGGTGAGTCTCAGTGGAAGTCATTGCAGTGGAGGCCAGTCCCTGATATACCGATCACTAATGAGAACCGGTCACTAGAGCACCAATCACAGATGAGGGCCAGTTAATTAGGCAAAAAACACAGAATAGGGACTCTCCCTGAGGCACTCATCACAGAGGAGGATCAGCCACAAAGACATGCATCACAAAGGAGAACCAGACACTGGGAGACCCATCACACAAGAGCCTTCATCAATTGGCACCCATCAGAGAGGTGGACCTATCACAGGGGCACTAATCATGCAGAAGGGTCAGTCAATTATACCGGAACTCCCATTACAAAGGTGAGCCAGACACTAGGCATCCATTACACAGGAGTGCCAGTCATATTAACTCTCATCACAAAGGAGGGTTAGTCACTGAGTCATCCATTTTTCAGAAATGTTCATTAAATGGAAAATCCATCACAGCGGAGGGGTACTTACTAGA
>NW_006962491.1:0-670 GCF_000164805.1 Carlito syrichta
GAGCATTTAGACACAAGCCTAACCACCCAATTAAAAGTAGTTTATTCAGGAATCAGCCTTTCTTGAGGATAGCCTTTCTAATCTTCATAACCATATTGTCTGAAAATGGTCTTGCTTTATTAACGTATTTTAAAAATCTCCTTAACTTCCATTTAAAAACAAAAGATAAATGCCCTTAATGCCCTAATAAAACTAACACACACACACACACACACACACTACACACACACACCACACAGACACCTCTTTATGAAGAAAACTGAAGCAATCAGTCAAGCAGTACACGTACACATTCCCATTACCTTGCCTGTGCCTATCTCCTCTTCCTTACTTTTAGTATGGACATCTATCTAAAGCCCGGTCTTCTGGTTGTACACTAGATTTCAAACTGCCTCCCCTACTGAAGGACAATGTTTCAGAAATACTTTATGCTTCCTCACTTCGTGATTTTGCTCCCTCTCCACAGGATCCTTTCTACCAACAAACATTCTCTTAACTCCAGTTAGTTAATCTTTCCAGTGAATTGGAATGAGATGATCATAGGGGTTTTAAAAAAATCATGAGAGAGGGGAGGAGATTTTTAAGCTATTGCATCATTACATTCCTGAACTCAAATAAATTGGTCATTATCCGTTTTATACATAGCTTGATTTATTATTTTACCATTTTT
>NW_006962492.1:0-740 GCF_000164805.1 Carlito syrichta
GATGTTCTTGGTGGAAAGTCCTCGAATCGGAGGGAACACTTTTCACCTCAGAAAGGAGAGCTGGCAGGAACCTGGACCGGGAACCTCGGGAACTCCTGCATCAAAGCAGGGGCAGCCACTGGGGGAGGTGGGGGCTAGAAGATGGCAAGCTTGGGGACTTTCACATGTGGGGGTGAGGGGGGAAGGACTGAGGGCAGACTGTCTTTCTCTCTTTCTTTCTTTCTCTTTCTTTCTTTCTTTCTTTCTTTCTTTCTTTCTTTCTTTCTTTCCTTCTTTATTTTCTTTCCTCACAAGGTTGAGCAGGCTGCTCTCAAACCACGTTAATCTGGCCATCCTCTCAGCCAGAGGCTCCCAAACTGCTGCGATCACATGCTTTCAATTTGGTCAACATCCTGATCTTCCTGCCTGGTCTTTAACTCTGGGCCGGAGGCGGTTCTCTGGCTGAGCCCTGCCCTCACCCAAGAATTTCTGGGGTTGCTTGGTGTTGAGGTGGGGAATTGCTAAGGTGCCCAGACTGCTCTCGAACTCCCAGTCTCCAGCCATCTTTCTGACTCAACCTCCCCGAGTGTCAAGGAGACAGGCATGAATTGTCCAGGCCTCTCCACCCCCCAAATGCTTGAGAGTCATGACTTTCCTTTCCTCAAAGTGGCTTCTGGGAGGAGTGAGCAGGTCCACACTGGGAAGCGAGGTGGGCAGAGATGTGGGCACCCCAGTGGAGACAACCCGCAACAGGCATTCTC
>NW_006962493.1:0-650 GCF_000164805.1 Carlito syrichta
CTCTTAACTGTTGTTATTCTGTCCTTTGTCATGGAACATCTGGGCAAGCACAGATTTAGGATACACATTCCCTGAGGGTTCTCACGGAAAATGCAGCTAGCAGTCGTGCTTTGACCAACTGATGACATTTTCGAGAAAAATTTCCTATACAGTTGGAGAGTAGACAACACACATCCAAGTATAAAATGAACATAAAACTGGGGGAGGAGGAGCTGGGACAGGTCGAGGTTTGGCTGCCCCAGGTTGTGTCTGAGATGGAGGGAAACATTCCTATTTTTGTGGATGTGTTTGCATTCATTTAAATCGTAGTATTTCTACCACTTTACATTAGCGGATAAATGTATAAAGATGTATATTAAAATTCAAATGTTATTTTAAGTTCAAATATTTATATAAAAATCAGAATTTATAATGTTTTTATTTGCTGAGTTTAAAGGAAGGCTACTCAATATTATTCTAAGCTTAGTTCTTAGATTATTTCATCTTCCAATATGAGTATTTCCCTAGTTACTATTTACTCATGAACCTGGAATGGTCTTAAGTTATTTTTAAAAAAAGATAAAAAACAAAAACAAAAACAGCCTGGGCACAGTGGCTCAAGCCTGTAATTGCAGCACTTTGGGTGGCAGAGGTGAGGGGATTGCCTGAGC
>NW_006962494.1:0-807 GCF_000164805.1 Carlito syrichta
CGAGGTATTCAAATAGGAAAAGAGGAAGTCAAGTTATCTCTCTATGCAGATGACATGATGGTGTACCTTGAAAACCCAAGAGAATCTGTCAAAGGTCTCCTTACATTGATAAAAGCCTTTGGCAAAGTCTCAGGATACAAAATAAATGTACAAAAGACAATCGCATTTCTCTACACCAATAATAAACAAACAGAAACCCAAATAAAAAACACAGTTCCATTCACAATAGCCACAAAAAAAATGAAATACCTTGGCATCTTCCTGACCAGAGACGTGGAAGACCTTTACAATGAAAATTACAAAACACTGCTCAAAGAAATCAAAGCCGACATGAACAAGTGGAAAAATATCCCATGCTCATGGATCGGAAGAATCAACATTGTGAAGATGTCCATCTTACCTAAGGCAATCTACAAATTCAATGCAATACCCATTAAATTACCAACAACATTCTTTTCAGACCTAGAAAAAACAACACAGGAATTCATATGGAAACACAAACATCCAAGAATAGCCAGAACAATCCTCAGCAGAAAAAACAAAGCAGGTGGTATCACAATACCAGATTTCAAACTTTACTATAAAGCTACAATCATCAAAACAGCTTGGTATTGGTACAGGAACAGGCATATAGCTCAATGGAACAGAATTGAGATTCCAGAAGCAAAACCTCAATTTCTCAACCAACTCATCTTCGACAAAGCCCCCACCACCTACCAATGGGGAGAGGAAAACCTATTCAGTAAATGGTGCTGGGAAAATTGGCTGACCACATGCAGAAGATTGAAACAGGACCCCTATCTATCC
>NW_006962495.1:0-1777 GCF_000164805.1 Carlito syrichta
TCTAATTTGCTATTAAATATGCAAGAGTGTCCTCTACTGGTGATTCACTCAAATTGCATAGATAGGATCTTGGAATTGGGCAAAAGTTTTTAGAAAATGTATCTGTGCATTTGACAAAATTATAAGACCCTTATGTAAGAGATAAAGATAACAAACTTAACAGGAAATATATTTAGATAAGTGCTATTCCCTTCACAGTAAATATGCTGAAAGGTTAAACATTTATGCCAATGATGCTGCCACTGCTCAGAATAATACATTTGAAATCAACTTTCCAAGCAGTATGAAACAGAAGCAAGTAAATCTTATATCTCATTTTTGCCACAGATGACATCACTCTGCAAAATCATTTATTTTATTTTTCTGATTTGGTTTCAAATATAGCTTCTGATTAACTCACAAGACAGAATTTATAATTTTTTTGGAGGAATTTTAAAAAATGTTTCTGTCAAATGCAGGTGACACTGAATGATAAACAGTGATTTGAAATAGCCCAGAGCATACTTGTAGAATAGCTATAGCTTGTTCAGAATAAGAAAATCTGAAAGTATCATAACACAAGTAGAAAAGTAGAGTAACAGAAAGAAAAATCTTCTTTTCTTTGACTCTAATCTTCCTGACTCTCAGTTGGTCTCATCCCTCTACCCAACTCCAATAATCCTCATTTGCTGAAACAGACTTTGGAAGATGATCCATAAATATAGCAAACAGCCAAGAATAATAAAATCTAGGGATTATCTGTACCTCTAGAGATTAGATTACTATGCCAAAATATTATCTATTGAGTGGATGGTATAGTGAAGACTTTTTGAATAAAGAATTTTATTTTATTAAAGGTATCCTAACAACTCAGGCAGTCCTCAGAGACAAAAATAATTTGTTCTTTCCTCTTGTGCAAGTTACTCTGCCCCACAAAGATTAATTTTAAAATCAACATCACAAACTGGGCACAGTGTCATGAGACGCTTACTCAAAAAAGAAAAAAAAAGCCATCACCCTTGTGGGCTAATAAGCTAATATAGGGATTGTAAACATTAGCATCAGTTAAAGTGAAGTTAGTTTTAAAATGTTAGTTTTAGAATGTTGACAGTGCAAAAGTGAAGTTAGTTTTAAAATGTTGACAGTGAGGTGGCTCATGCCTGTAATCCCAACTCTTTGGTAGGCTGAGGCTAGACCTGAGCCCAGGTTTTGAGATCAACCTGGGCAACTTGGTAAGACTTCATCACCAAGGTTGGAGTGCAGTGGCTGGCTCATGACTACTATAGCCGCCACCTGCTGGGCTCAGGTGATCCTTGTGCCTCAGACTTCCAAGTAGCTGGAATTACAGGTGCTCACCACCATGCCTACCTAATTTTTTTTATCATAGCTGTCTCCAGCTCAAAAAACTAAAAACTAAAATAAAATGTTGACAGTTAACATATTGAGGGTGAGGGGGGTTATTTTCTATTAGACATCAATTTTCTTCCTTTTTACTTATTCCTCCTGTTTTTGTATACCCATCTTTTATCTTTTTCTCCTTTTATTTCTCATCCCTCTTTTTTCTCTCTAGTCATTACTTTGGTCAAAATATACTGCTTTCAAAAGCTGTGTCTAACCTGTAGTCTCACACCCATTTTATCATATCACACAAATCCTCTGAGGGTTAACTCTTTGTATTTGCTCAACTTGTGGATTTTCTCCCCTATATTTTTTACTTTTCTGGGAAGAAGAATATAAGCCATAAACCGGTAAATAAAAAATAAAGTTGTTTTGGCCATAGCAATATTAATCTTTGCTC
>NW_006962495.1:2065-2621 GCF_000164805.1 Carlito syrichta
AGTGTCTGGTTCTCTGACCATACATACAAATATAAACCTAAAATAATTCCTAACTATTCTGGGTGCAAGTTAAGAGAACACATATATTTCTGTTTTATTACTGATAAAATAAAAAGCATCTTAAAAAACCTAATAAAATTGTTGAGTATTAGACCAAGGTCAACTATCTAGATATAACAGATTTGCAAAGGAGTATAAATACCACTCTTACATGGGTAAGGATTCCTTTATTTTGCTATCCAAAACTTCTTTGTACATTGCAGCTGACATCACCTCTTCCATTGGACACATGTCATACTCCTCACAGCCATTCTCTTGAACCAAAGGGTCAGTTTTATGTGGATCAAACATTATATTATTTGGTGTAACTAGCAGCACACCACTGACTGTACCCTAAGATGAAAAAAGGAAATTCAATTTTCAAATTTAAAATTTCAAAAGTATCTATTTTTATTCATTTTCTTCTGACATTAGGGCATATATATAAATATATATATATAAATCAGGAACTGTGGCATTCTCATTAAAACATTTTTAATAAAACCCAAGTTTTCCC
>NW_006962495.1:2641-8021 GCF_000164805.1 Carlito syrichta
TGAGTTATCTCATAACAAAAAGATAACTTCAGTACGGTAAGAAAAGACTGTAACATCATGCAAGGCATGTCCCATATTTTATATTAATTTGCATATTGCTTTCTGTTATTCCCTCACTATTGGCACCAAATACAGTTTTATGTATATAATACAAACTCAAAAAATAATGTACTAATTCCATCCATTGTAAAAAGAAAAAGAGTATAATTTCTTTCATTTTAGAGGATTTTCACAAAGGCAGTGATAACTAGCTATGTATGATGGCAAAGGCCCACTGTAATGACGCTTTTAAATCTCCATATATATGAATTATATAATCTCAGTAGTGTAACTTTAGAAGTCGTTTGAAAAGAATCTCAAAACTGTGCTACAAGCCCTACTCACTAAACTGATCAATCTGCTAATGTTACTTTCTAGGAATCCACCCTTATGTGCTATTATTGAAAATACACACTGATATATTCTTTAAGCTTCTTTCCTTCTGCTACATAATCAAAGTTCCCATACAGCTGGGACTTTCTGAGGTAATCTGTCAGACATCATTCCCCATAAATCAAGAAAGAGGCGGCCATAAAAAACATTCCTTCAAGATAAACTTCATGAGAATCTTTTGAGAAAGTAACTTCTCAAAATTCAGTCGACCAAGACCAGGTCTAAAATCATAAATTCACAATAAAGCACACCCATCTAATTATTTTTAATATTGTTTTATAACTTCTGACATACTATCAACATTTTATTGAGACAATTATGCACAAGAGGTTTCCAATTAAGGTATAGTTGTAATCCACATGAACTTCAGAAACTTTAAACACAGATTACTCTACTATTAACAACTTCCATTTCCTTATGTGCAATTACTTGAGGAATAGTCTAAGGAGAAATTATTTCTATTAGAAAATAGTCTACCTGCAACAGGAAATTTACCACTATAACCATTATAATTGTTTTTTGATGTTTTTATAGTTTTTATGCAAATAACCTTTATTTAATCAACAGACAGAAAATGAAACAAGAAAAAACAACTTACATAAAAAGCATCATTCCTGCTTACTTCCTTCTGTGTGTAAGAATACACAGAGCCACCCTACAATAAGAAACTATGTTTAAGAACACCAGGCTGAAGATCACTCCCAATCCTGGCAAGAACCTTAACTCTGCTTTCATTCATAAATAAAATTATTGCTCAGATACTCACAAATAAACTTCTGCTTCTAGGCAATAACTGATGCTGCCTGAAACTACTAAACACATACATACATAACCAAAATACATGAAATCACTATTGTCAGATACTAGAAAGCTAGGCAGTGATACCTGAACAAGGAGAAAAAAATAAGACTAGTTCTATGATTGCCTGGGCATACTGAGTGGAGAAAGTTTCCAGGCCACAGGTAGGAAAAGGAAAAGATAAAGGAGCAGTACCCAGTGAGAAGGTTTTGGAAGTATACACAGGTTTCCTTTCAAGTTTTCAACTGAAAAGTAACATCTGCTAATGTTACTTTCCAGGAATCCACCCTTATGTGCTCTTATTGAAAAGAAACACATATATTCTTTAAACTTCTTTCCTTCTGTTACATGATCACCGATGTGCACAGCATCTACCCAAGGATGAGAAAAGAGCACTGGAAAGTAGTAAAGAAAACAATCCCGGAATCAGGACTGGTTTGTGTTTTGACTAACCAGCACAAAAATCCTTGTATTTACAGGTCCTCAGAATACTAAGAAGGGTATTGTCTCAGAAAGGGGAAAAATTAGCTACACACTAAAAACAGCTCTCTGCTCCTACCTAACAAAGATTAAGAACAAGCCATTACCAAATGATCACACATTTGGGGGAGGAGGGAGTGAGAGGAGGATGGAGGTGGATGGGGGGAAATCCATGACAGGGTCATGAAACTTAACTGTGCCCAAGACAAAAAAGTACAAGCAGATATATGGAAATACAAAAATACCCAGTACCCAACAAGGCAAAGTTCATGATATCTGGTACCCCATCAAAACTCACTAGGTATGGGAAAAATAATCCACAACAAAGAGAAAAATCAATAAAAAAAACAGACCCAGAAGTAACAGATTTGGTTAAAAAATTTTAACAATTACTATAACTATACTCAAGATGACAGAAGAAAGATGGTGCATTTAAATGGGAATATGGAAAATATGAGACCCAGTTTAAACTTATTGGGAAAAAACTGCATTGTCTGAGTTGAAATATACTAAATAGAAGCAACAGCAGATTAGACATGGCAGCAGAAAACGTTAGTGAACTTACAGATATAGCAATTAAAATTATCCAAAGTGAAAAGAGAAAAAACAATGAATAGAGTACAAAAAAGATGTGAGACATAATGTGAAGCAACCTAAAGTATGCATAATTGAAGTTCCCAAAGAATTGAGTATAAAAAATATGAGAGACAAAAAAAATTTGAAGAAATCTGGCCAAAAATTTTCCAAATTTGATACAGACTATAAACCCATAGATCCAAGCTGAATGAATCCCAAGAAAAACAAATAGAAAAAATTATACCAAGGAATATCATAATCAAATTGCTTAAAATCAGTGATTAAAAAAATCTTAAATGCCACCAAACAAAAATACTTTTTAAAAAACCCAGAACATTAAATATAAAAATAACATAGCACTTCTCTTGGAAAAATACAAGTCAGAAAATAGTAGAGTAACACAGTTAAAGTTCTGAAAGAGAAAGAAAACCCCGTCAACCTAAAATTCTATGCCTAGTGAAAATATCTTTCAAAAATGAAGGGAATGCTAAGGAAGACATTTGGATAGCAAATAAGCATATACGAAGATGCTCAACATAATATATAATTATGGAAATGTCAAATTTGCACAATGACATACTACTACAGACCTATTTGAATGCCTAAAAATCTAAAACATCAAAAACAATGAATGCTAGCAAGGATGTAGAACAACCCACTGCTTATGGGATATAAAATGGCTCAGGCTGTATTGAAGACAGTTTGAGAGTTTGTAACTAAGCTAAACATGATCTTAGTATACCATTCAGCAATAATGCTCCTTGGTATTTACCCATATGAGATAAAAACTTATATCCACACAAAACCTACAATGACTGTTTACAGCAGCTTTATTCATAAGTGCCAAACTTGGAAGCAACCAAGATGTCCTTCAACACAGGAATGAATAAACAATACTATGTCTATAAAATGGAAAATTATTCATCAAAAAAAGAAATAAGTTGTCAAGTCACAAAAGACATGAAGAACTCTTAAATGTATATGGCTAAGTGAAAGAAGTCAATCTGAAATCATACAATCATACTGTATGATTCCAACTATATGACACTCTAAAAAAGACAAAACTGGAGAGACAGGTCAAGAAAGGGAGGAAAGGATAAATAGGCAGCACACTGAAAATTTTTAGCATGATGAAACTAACTTAATACTGTAAAGGTAGAAAAACGTCACTGTACATTTGTTAAAGCTCACAGAATGTACAACACATAAGTGCGTCATAACATAAACTATGGAGTTAATATCTGAATACTGTCTCATCAATTGTAACAAATATAGCACACAAAGGCAAGATACTGATAACAGGAAACTGGATGACGCTAAAGGCTGCATATGTGAACTCTACTTTCTGTACAATTTTGTCTATATAAAACTACTCTAAAAAATAAAGTCTCTTAATTTTAAAAAATTCAACAGAGGAAAAAGGGATAAAGTGCAACAAAACTGTTAAGGATTCTTTTTTATATACACATATACAATTTTGAAATTAAAAAGTATCACTTAAAAAATAAAAAATAAAGACTTTTTGAAGATGAATAAACACTGAAAAAATTTACCATTAGTTGACCTTAGGACAAAGAAAGCCTAAGATAAAAGGAAAAATGATACAGGTGGAAATCAGGATCTATAAAAACAAATGAAGTGCATAGGGAGTGATATGTCACTATAATAGATTTTACCCTAATTTAATTTTTTAAATAAACTTTTTAATGCAAAATTAGTAACAATGTATTTTGGGGCTGATAACATGTACAAATAAAAGGTAAAACAATAAGAGCACAAAGGCTGAAAGGAGGGAAACAGAAGTAAATTGCGATAATTTTCTCATACTCTATGTACAGTGATATAATGCTACTTATAATGAGAATGTGACATATTAAAGCTATAAATTATAAACTCCAAAGCAGTCATGAATAGGTGGTATCTCAGTGTGGTTTTGATTTGCATCTCCCTGATGATTAGTGAGGTTGAAAATTTCTTCATGTGTCTGTTGGCTGCTCAAATGTCTTCCTTTGTGAAGTGTCTGTTCATATCTTTTCCCCATTTTATAATGGGGTTGTTTGTTTTTTCCTTTTTGGTACATTTCAGTTCCTTATAGATTCAGGATGTTAAGCCTTTCTCAGACCTGGTGTTGGCAAATACTTTTTCCCAGTCTGTAGGCTGTCTCCCTGCTCTCTTGATGGTTTCTTTGACTTTGCAGAGGCTTGTCAGTTTAATAAGGTCCCACTTGTCTATCTCCTCTCTTATGACCTGTGGGTTTCGGGTTTTGTTCAGGAATTGGATGCCAGTTCCGATTTCCATGAGGGTATTTCCTTCCTTTTCTAAGGTTCTTATGGTTTGAGGTTTTACATTTAGGTCTCTGATCCATTTGGAGTTAACCGTTGTGCATGGGGATACATAGGGGTCATGTTTCAATCTTCTGCATGTGGTCCGCCAGTTTTCCCAGCACCATTTACTGAATAGGTTCTCCTCTCCCCCAGTGGTAGGTGGAGGAGGCTTTGTCGAAGATGAATTGGTTGAGAAATTGAAGTTTTGCTTCTGGAATCTCAATTCTATTCCTTGATCTGTATGCCTGTTCCTATACCAATATCAAGCTGTTTTGATGATTGTAGCTTTATAGTAAAGATTGAAGTCTGGTAATGTGAAACCACCTACTTTGTTTTTTTGCTGAGGATTGTTCTGGCTATTCTTGGGCATTTATGTTTGCATATGAATTCCTGTGTTGTTTTTTTCTAGGTCTGAGAAGAATGTTGCTGGTAATTTGATGGGTATTGCATTGAATTTGTAGATTGCCTTAGGTAAGATGGACATCTTCACAGTGTTGATTCTTCCAATCCATGAGCATGGGATACTTTTCCACTTGTTTGTGTCATCTTTGATTTCTTTGAGCAATGTTTTGTAGTTTTCATGATAAAGGTCTTTCACGTCTCTGGTTAGGAAGATTCCAAGGTATTTCATTTTTTTTGTGGCTATTGTGAATGGAATTGTGGTTTTTAGTTGGGTTTCTGTTTGTTTATTATTGGTGTAGAGAATCCGTTTGTCTTTTGTACATTTGTTTTGTATCCTGAGACTTTGCCAAAGGCCTTTATCAGTGTAA